>NW_019174446.1:7571355-7634623 GCF_002260705.1 Seriola dumerili | reverse complement strand
TGCCGCGCGGGCCGCGGGCGGCTAGCTCTGCTTGCTGGGCGGCAATGGCTGTGCCGCTGGAGGGGGGGGCCGCCGGGCGGCTAGCTCTGCTTGCTGCGCAATGGCTGTGCCGGGGGGGGGCGGGGGGGCGCCGGCGGGCCGCGGGCGGTAGCTCTGCTTGCTGGGCGCAATGGCTGTTGCCGGGGGGGGGGCGCCGGGCGGCTAGCTCTGCTTGCTGGGCGCAATGGCTGTGCCAAGGCTACGGGAGGGGTCGCCGGGGGGCCGCCGGGCGCAGAGTCTCTGCTTTGCTGGGCGCAATGGCTGTGCCGGGGAGGGACTGGGCGCGCACATGCGGGCGCCGGCTGTTCGTGCTGGCGCCTGGCTGCGGTTAAGCTTGCTTGCTAGGCGGCACATAGCTGCTGTCCGTGGGATGGCGGGGGGCGTCGGCTGCGTGAGCTCTGAAACTTGTGCTCAGGGCGACACATGGCTGTTGCCAGGGACAGGGGCGGCAGTCGCCCCCCCTCCCCGGCACAGCCATTGCGCCAGAGCAGCTATAGAGTCAGAATATAATGGTGACATTTGACATTGTCCTGTTTTTATTATAACATGGGCTAAGTATTATGTAACATTTCATAACTGCCCCGCTGATTTATTTGGATTTTTCATTTTTCACCTTTTGCTTATAAATTATAAAATCAATTTGACAAAAAATGCAACAGTTGTGCATATGTAACACTAACAATACATATACAGTACGTATGCACAAATATAAAGAATTTAACTCGATGACGCGCATTGTGGGAAGTCAGCAACTATTTTGATGATCATTAAGAGATCTTTATCAAGCAAATATGCAAAAACATTTGCTTGATGTAGCTTCACAGATTTGAGAATTTGCTGCTTTTCTATTTCTATTTGGTTTTGTACAAAACAAGTAATTTAGAAATGCTACCTTAGGTCCTCTTTATTGACATTTTATAGATCAAATGAATTATCAGACGAAAATATTTATAGATTAGACTTGAACGAAAATAATTATTAGTCGCAGCTCGCAGTGGGGAGACCCAAATCATTCACCCAGTAAACACAACATACAGATACCACACACACACACACACGCACGCACACGCGCACACACACACACACACACAAACATAGACCTCCCACCAATTAATATTAAATTCCATTAGCTTTTATTGTGGCATCCAGCAGATAAGAAGCACAGCTCTCTCCACATGCATCTGACTGATGGTTTGATATTGAAGAAATGATTGCAAAGCTTTGCATTTAAAAGCAGTTGGGTCATCAATTTTTCACTACGCCATGACTGATTTTCTATGTTCGACTGTCTGGTTGTGAGCTGTCATGAAACAGGAGAGTGACTGTAAATTATAAATGAGGGGGTGGTGAGATCTAAAAGAGACAGTAACAGACAGTGGAAGGTCCACATTTCTCCCAGAGGACGCTCACACTGACACGGACATGGAGAGCTTAAACACATCTGTTTTAAAACTAGACCGGGTTGTAGCACGATATGTCTAGAAAACCAAGACAGCTCTGAGGACTCTGTATTTTGACTGGCACCGTTTCTCTACTTATTGACTTTGTTGTCCGTTTGGTTTTAAACACTCCTGGGTGCAATTGCAAAATTAAATCCATTATAACGTATAATTACTTTGTATTTCAATTGCTGTGTGAGGTAATTTTACTTATCTCATTCTGTTACCAGAGTAAAACTAAATGGTCATAAGGAAGACATACAGATACAGTAGAAGTTCTCTAATGGTCTATTGATCGATACAGGTAGTTCACACCAAGACTTAACTTGTCATCTAACAAAAGCAGGACCTGTACATACTGTATTCAACAGAGAAGATGACACAAATCTGCAGCTAAATGGTGACACCAGTTAATGTAAAACACTGAACCAAGCATGAGTTTCCTGGTTTTGACCAGAGGCGTTTTAAGACATTGACCTTTCCTAACAGACAGCTGATTATTCATTCACTAAAGTCAGGTGTGCAAAGGCTTTATGTAAAAGAATATCAGTGATTATTCGTCCAGATCTACATGTGATAGATCAAGGTTATTTAATTATTCATTTATTCATTTATTATTTAGTCAGTTTACATTCTCCTTTGGAAGGAATATTTCTTTCATAACCTGTGAAAGGTTAAACTTTGAGTAAATGCAAAAATGTAATGAGCTGAAAATATATGTCTATTTACATCTACAAAATGAAAATAAAAATAGAAAGATTACATGTTAATTTCTTCTATTAAATCCTGACTTTTGTGATTGTGGAATGGGTGAATATGAAGTGAGTGGGTGATGTAAACACCAAAACAAGATGGATTTCTTGGTTTTAAATCCACTAAATTAGTTTGCCATAGACAGAAAGAAAGTATTACTGATAATAATAACCATTTTCATAATGATGTATTTCCACAGGAGCACTAGATGTAAAACAAAGTTAATTTAAAGTTAACTGCTCCACATCTCTGTGAAGCATCATTTCATCTAACATCACAGCAACTATACAATGAACACACTACCATCTAGTGGACTGAAGTTCATAATACAACCAACACATATTCCAAAAGGTTGTGCTACAGCTATTTTTGACTACTGTTAAGAGGCCAGTGAGTCTAATAGTGCAGTGGTTCTCAGAGCAATTATCAAATAGGCTCAGGGGGTTCCTGAGTTGAAAATGAAGTGTAGATTAATTCCTTCCTCTGTTTTCAAATAAGAGAGAAAGGAATTCTGATGTAAGGTTTCACCCTCACTCTAGCAACATCAGTCTGTGCTAAATAACCACCTATGGTAATGTATCTTAGGTCAGTGCTCAATGAATGAATTCATTATTTTTAAAAAATATAAAAGAAAGAGTTGCAAGAGTTTAATTAATAATAATTCAGATGAAAACTCACCTTGTCTTTAACTATCTCATGTCTACAAATTTTTATTTCTAGCATTCCCAGTTTTGTATTTTGTGCAGTGGTTTGTTTGGAAGATTAACATTTAAAAATCTGATTTGTGAGAGACATAGCCTATATACTCAGTTGCCAGTTTATTAGGTACAGCTAGTTAAAACTAATACAGATTATACAACAGTCCTGCAACAAATGTTTCCATCACGAATGCTATTTTTTTATTCAAACTGTTTCAGAGATGTGTTGATTCAATTGTATGGATATTTTGAGGTTGTAGGTTTGTGGTTGTGTTGAATTGTATTATGTTATGGTGACAGGTGTTTAACTATAATTTTGTCCAGCCCATTTATATCAATGAGGGCAGGCTAAATAGCAGAACAATCCCTCTGTATAATGCAACACAATTCAACAGTACAATAAACTATAGCCTCCAACACCACTCTAAAACAAAAACAAAAGCAAAATCTGAACATTAAATAACATTCATGAAGGGAGGATTTACAGTAGGGCTGTTGTATCAGACTGCATTAGTTTCAGATAGGTGTACCAAATAAACTTGCAACTGTAAGTGACCCTTTTCATTACAATAAGACAAAATGCCAAAAAAAAAAAAAAATCTCTCTCTATATATATAGATATATATATAGATTTTTAGATGACCATATGCAAGTGATAAAGTTTTATCTGTCCTTGTCGGAAGAAAGGAAGATCTGCTTTAACAGGTCTAATGACCGCCAAACTCCCAAAACTGAATAAATGTAAAAATGTTTAACTTGTGCTTGACAACTGTGGACACAACAAAACAAAGCAGACCAATAGACTTCTTTCAAAACAGACATAATAACCATATGACAATGTGAGGATTCTTGACACAGTTCTATTGAGAAACAAAAAATCATATTAAAAGATAATGGATTATTGGTGCAGGCTACTATAACTAGCGAGGTTTTCCCTAGGCCACATGGACAGGAGTAGTCTGTTATAATGAATATTAGGCCTGAAGTTTGAGGTCTACTATCCCCCTGGATGGAGCACACAGAGGAGATTTTCCTAACATTTAAAAAAAAAGTGTCACGTTTTCATGATTATCATTCATCAAATGTAAGTATTTGTGGTCAAACCTGCATCTCCTTGAGTGTCTCCACTTGGACAGAGGGCTGGGTGGGTCTGTTCCTGTAGCTGACTTTGGCGAGCCGAGAGCTGAAGGACATGGCTCAAACATTCCTTTACTGAAAAGCCTCCTCGATAACCAAACGGTAAATATCCAGCTTCCCCTGCGTCAAATAATTTCTCCGCTGTTTACTAAAGGTACAGCTCTCCGAGATTTGTTTTGTTTTTGTGGTTGGTTGGAGCTTGGTCTTCCTCGAAACACGTTTTAGCAGCGGTGACCGAGTCTGTTGTTAGTGGTTTCCGAGGTAACGAGGCATTTGTAAAAGGGGCAAGGGGCAGTGGGAGGGTAAGGAAAGAAATGTAGGCAATTTATTGATTGGCTATTTTCTCACATAGATTTGAACATGCGACACCATAGTGTAATTGCAATAAAGTAAAAAGTACGGATAGAAAGTCAGATAGAGGACCGGTCACATCCAGTAGGAGGTGTGTCGTACCAAAAAAAGTGATCCCTAAGGCAGCTGCTTTTTTCTCAAACGTTTTCAGACCAAGGACCACTTTAACTACTAAAATGTAAAAGGGGGGGTGTGGGGTGTAGACTCCTGCCTCCACTCAGAGCACTTGCGCTTGCGAGTTTTGCGCCCTAACCACTTGGCTATCGGGCCACCTCAACCTGTGACAGCTTTTTAATGATCTGTAAGCCCTACGCTTCAGACACTGCACAAGTGGTGCTATTTATGTAGCATCAAAAATAATCACACACATATGAACACTGGCCGGATGTCATCATTACTAGTTAAACTTGACACTTGCCTGTTGTGTCCGTTATGTTGGAGGTCGCATTTGATTTGCTGAGTCCATGATTTTGAGCAGTGCGCGCCACCAGCTGTTGAGAGCGACTCATGTACCTGGCATTCTGAACTATGGGGCGGACCTGCAACCCACAGTATGCAGACTGGAGACTTCATCCCTAGGTGGTGAAACAGTTTTAGCTTCAGCTCGGTCATGCAGCCGTGGACGTTTATGCGTCGGTAGAGAATGCTCAGTGCCCCCTGCTTTTCTCGCTGCTTAATCTAATTTATGCTTTTCCCCCAGTAGCTCTCATTCCTTCAACCCTGGCCAGAGTGAGGGAAGGAGGCCTCACTATGATCCTAGTAGCCCTGTGTTGGCCAGGGAGGCACTGGCTGGCAGAGACTTTTCAACTTCTGTCCGGTCTGCTGTGGCCATTACCACTACGCAGGGACCTTCTGTCTCAGGCACGGGGGGAAAATATTCCACCACCACCCAGAGAGGCTGGCTCTCTGGGCTTGGCCCGTGAGTGGTTCAATCTGAATGTGGTGGGACTCCCACACAGTATTATTAACACTATTCAGGGTGCCAGAGCCTCATCAACAAGGACGTTGTATGGGCATAAGTGGCAAGTGTTTGAGAGCTGGTGCTCAGATTCACAAGTTATTCCATTTCAGTGTTCCTAAAAATGGGCTGAGGAGGGACGTTGAATACCTAGTTCAACTTTGTTGAAAGGATACAGCAACTGGGAAGAAGGATACATTATTGCTATGGAAAGAAAGTGAACGATTTTCCCAGCGGTAAACCATTGGTACGTTGCACAAAATGCTTGTTAAGAAATGATATGTTCTGTATTTTGTCAAGGTTAACAATTTTGAGTCAGAAAAATGCAGGATACTACATTGTCACTGGGGTGTGTCATTGTCACTTAATGGTAAATATGACAAAGATTATCTCATTTGTAACTCACCACTTGCCACTGCTACACAGACACCAGGACTGGGGAAGGAGCCCAGACTCCTAATGAATTGTTGCTAATGAAATGTCTGCTGCTGCTGCATTCTACGCTTTGGCTGATAAAACAGAGTGGAAACGGAGGAAGGAGTAGAGATCTGAAACAAGGAAAGTGCAAACAGGAGAAGAGATGAGAAACGAAGGTAGGGGACCAAATGAAATAGCCAAGCAACTCTGATTTTCTTTACTCTCCTGCTTTGTCTTTCATTTTACTCTTCTCTGAATTCTTCTTGTACTGTTGGAGTAAACTCAGTCTTCATGCTTTCTTTGTTTCCCTTTATCTCTCCTTGTCATACTTTCTCTGCTTTATGTTGTCAAACTGCAGCATTGTGTGTCCTGTCATAGAAAGAGGAAATGAATAATAAGTTACTTTATTCTTTGTTCTCATCTCACTTATTCTCTCTACTTCTTACACATTAGTGTGCTCTGTGTACATCCAATTTGTTTGCCAACTTAAATCCTCTTTCTCTATTTACCTCTTCCCCCACACATTTCCTGTCGTCCCAATTTGTACAGATGGGCATAAAAATAATTATAACATAAAAGTGAAAACTCAGGAGGAAAATTAAATAAGACTAATGGCCTTATTAAGGAGTGAGCTCACAGCAAATTAGCCTGGACGAAGTTTATGCAGCAGCTGGGAGCTGAGAGCTAAATTCATGGAGAGTAAAAGGGCAAAGTCTTAGTTGGCACAAGGTCCCAGTCAGCAGCAGAAGCAACCACTGCAGCAGACACCAAAGCGGAGGCAGTGCCAAGTTTGGAGAAGCTGCAATCAGTATAAAACACATGACACCTGCTCCAAATGCCACAAACTGGTAGGTGGAAAAGAGAAAACTTGCATTGACTGTTTAGTTTACATAGCCAAGCATGCTATGCTATAATTTTAATTAGTTTATAAAATGAAAAGGTTATTATATGATTGTTTTAGTTGTTGGTTCTGTAGCCTTAAACTTAATTCATGGCTGTTTTTAGTTTTAGATCAGCTTGTTTCCAGCTTTTTCGATAATTTTCTGTTATAAATGTTAAACTCAAATGTTTTATAATCAGATAAGATGCTTTTAATTATCATGTTCTTGTTCTGAGTTATGTTGAATGAATTTCTCCATCAATAATACAAGTGTGATTGTGTATTATAATTACCCTTTACTATATGGAATGATATAAATATTGACAAATGTATAATTAAACTTGTTTAAATGTACAATTTGTTGTTATTTGATTTGTTTTTGGGTCGATAGCTTATATACGCTGGAAATGTAACAATGAGGACATTTCCAGAAGAAAGAAAAATCAACAGAGCACTTTTAGAACTGTCTCTGGTTTGTTTGTCTGCTTGTTTATTTGTTTTGAGAAAATTTGATAAACCACTAAGTGTTATCAGGTAAACTCTGTGACAACTAGTACAAACAATGTTGTGCAGAAAAGAATTTTCACCATTTTAAAAAAAAATGTATTCCTCAGACAATCCCAAAGATTTTAGTGGTGGCAAATGTGAATGTTGTTACCAGGGGGCATTTTTTTTCCAAATGTATCTTTATTGGGTTGTCCATACATAACATACATTCAAGATAGGACTTTTCACCCAGTTTTACATTGTTATAAACACACAAAAATACAGTATACAAGCCAACCCTCCCACTTCCCCAACATGAGAGCCGTGCTCACATATACCAAACAAAACAACAGACAAACAAACCAAAAAGCATAAATATGGGAGGAACTCAAAAGAGGTTCTGGAAATTTCAGAGTGTGTTGTACCTGGTGCTGCATGACCAGTTGCATACCTTGTCCTATGAAAATACTTTCAATTGCTCTGTTAAGTGATTTCGTAGGTTGTGTTAATCTTCCAAAGACAGCATAGAATTAACATAAGAGAGAATAGGATCCCAAGTTTTGTTAATATTTTCAGAGCAACCCCTAATACTGTACTTAATTTTCTCTAAATACAGGAAGGACATTAGGTCTTTCAGCCAAGAATTAGGAGACGGAGGCTTTTGATCCTTCCAATGAAATAAAATACGCCTGCGGGCTACAAGAGACAAAAAGCAATAATATTGTTCTTGCCATCATGGCATTTGAGGGCGTTCTGAAAAACACAAACATATATGTTTAAAATATGAAATGTAATAGCGTGTTTAGATAATTACAAAATGTATCCCAATTACAGCTTACAGAGAGATACATAAATGTGATGGATATGATTTCATGAGCCTTTTGTGGCAAAAAAGGAACTTACACAGCCACTGGTTTTTTGACAATGTCCATTTCATCTACACCTCCCAGTCTTTTCAAATGTTTTCGCTGAAAATGAGCAAAACAAGAATTTTAGCTACATAAAAACATACTACGACTAATACTAAGTTTCACTAGCTTCACCTGAATGTACATGCACCTAATTGATTATGAAGATGAATCAATCAATCAATTCAAACTGTTCTGTGTGTTTTGTTTTAATTTACCTTTAAATGCACATATTTGTGTCCTGTGGGAGAAACTGGAGCACCCGGAGAAAACCCATGCAGACGGAGACTGCAAACTGTCACTCAACCTCTGGCATTGTCAGAGGGTTTGACTGTGTAGAGTACAACCATGACACCTCCGTGCTGCCCTTAGATGTTGTGACGCTGTTCCTGTTGTCTGGCCAGTATTTACTTCAACAGATCAGGGGTGCTTCACGAGAGAGGCAAGTGTGAATTCCTTTACCTCTATGAAAAGTGCACATATATAAACACCTAGCTCATGTGCACTTTTCATAAAGATTAGATTCAAGTATCCCAACAATTCATGACAGTGTGACAGTGAGCTTTCATGAACAACAAAATTAGCCTGAAATAGCATTTATTTGTTTTTTTTTTTGTTTTTTTACACACTTCTGCTTTTCTCTTTTGTGTCATGTCAAAATAACTTTCATAAAAAAGACTTATCCACATTAATAGTTACATCCTTCATGAATGATACAGCACGTAATGTTTTGTTCCAGCTCATCTATTTGTTCTCTATAGCTGAATTTCAGTAAGGAATGTACAGCACTATCAAAGTCAGAACGTGATCTTCTCACCATCTTATGCAGTTCTACTTGTGTAAAGCAACCAGGAACATTTGGGTCTGTTCTCATCTTTCATACATCCTTGATGGGACATATCCCAGATTTTATACATCTGACAAACATTTCTGATGACCCTTTCAGCATGGTTCTCATTTGTTTATCATCACTGTCTAAAGCAATAAAAGGAAGCAAACTTAAACAAAATGCTCTAAGTTGACCACAAAATCCAAAAACAGGGACTTACAGCTTAACAGCACACTGGGCAAGCAAATGCTTCTATGCTCTCGCTAAACTGCCCCAAAGTTTACGTGAAAACTTTAAATTTTATTAGTCAAACAAGACAGAAAACAGTAAAAAGAAAATTTGGAATACTGAATGGACCACCTCAAAGTACTAATTGGAATCCGAAGGTAATTTTAACTTTACATGCCAAGTGGAAAGACTGAAGCTAGGCAAGGTGTAGCCTGAAGCTAAGCAAACATGAGACATCACAACTCCTCACAGATGGACATTGCAATCAACAGCCTGAAAAGAAAAACAACTGAAGTGCCAAATGCAACTGTTATTGAAGCTATAGCAAAGCTAACCCCAAAAATGGACAACAATATCACCAGACTAGTAGCAATGAATGCCACTGAGATTTAAGACTGAAAAGTCCAGATACAAGCAGTGGAAAAAGAAATGCTCTGTTTCATCAAGGAATGAGGAGCTGAAAGAATAAGTCATGGAGTTGGAACAGTACAAGAGACGCTGGAACTTTGATATACATGGTCTGAAAGGAAAGGACGACAAACAAATCTGCAACATTTTCACAGATACTCTGTTCAAAATAGCACTGAAGTGGGCTACACCATTGGAAAAAGCGGTTGACACAGATCCCTGCCTCAGTGGGAGAGAGGATGGACACGTCGTTAGGCCATAATGCAGTTCAATATGAGATGCCTTTAGGATGCCTTCAGGACGTTGTCCAAAAATTCCAAAATCTGCAAAGACTTTTGGGGGATTCAATACAAGCAAGACCTCATACAAAGCCGACAGAGAGGCTTGTGTAGCAGGATGGATGAAGGTGGAGTAAGCCAGAATGGCAGGAAAGAATGTACTACAGAGGACATATGGGATACATCTCTGATGAGATAGGCTATAGGTAACAGTGTGTCATTTATTTCAGGCTCACCTGGTAGAGTGCATACCATGAAGGTTCAGTCCTACCTGTTGTGGCTAGGGATTGATAAGTCAGCGTTATAGCGTTGCTATACTTATAGTCAGTTTACCTGTGAAAATTTTACAGTATTTATCATATCCGGAGAGTTAAACAATATTGTACATCAGCATATTCTTAGGTCGGTGCGCATTTGCTAGAGCAATTTGTGAAGGCAACCTCTAGATGGCAGCAGTGCACCGTCAAAATTTAAAAGCACTGAGCTGTGTCTATCAGGGAGAAGTGGGTTAGATTTGTGGGGCAAATGACCTCATAGTGTAGCATCATCTTCTTCATGAGGAGATGAAGACAGAATTAAATAGTCCCTTTCCTTCAATGTATTTTGCCCTGTAGTCCGCTAAAACCCACCTTTAGTATTTGGTGGGAAAAGATATTGACTACCCTTAGGAACAACTTGCAATCATACAGTATGTCTCTAACTGTTAGGAAAGTAAATACTGCAATATCAGAACTCAGTGACCCCATGGGAATAAAAAAAACCCCACACGTTTGGAAGGATTCAGCTTTAAGGGCCTTTCTGATAACGTTAAATGTGAGAGGAACTCAGGGCTACATTGCTACTATTAGAGGTCTGAGAAAAGGATATCCATGCTGTTTGTTGCTCTGTTATCTCCCATAACATCTGGCCTTGAGCTATTAAGGCATACAATCCTTAAGAATGACTCCCACGCCGCCCCGCATCAGCACCGCAGTGAGTGACGCTGGGGCTGCTGATGTGCTGTGGCGCACACTAAAATTGGGTGGCGCACAATGCACCAAAACCCCCGAAACGGAATCCCAGGATATCCCACCCCCACCCACCACTCGAAACGGAATAGACCGCCTCCCATAAGCCATCCTCCCCTCCTCTTTTACCTCCGCCTTCTCTCACTATCACCCCCCCCCCCTCCTCTCCCTCCTCTCCCTCCTCCTCTCCCTCACGTCCCAGCTCGGGAGCGCCGCCGATCGGTCGCCAGGATTTTCCCTTCTCGGCCAAAATGGAGGAGGAGGTCTCTCGCTTAATGAAGGGAGCACAGATTGTATGACCGGATCTGCTTCAATGAAAGGCGTCAGGATCCGCTTTTTCTGATAAATAATTACTGCAACAAAAGAACCCACTGAGGATTTATATCGCTATTTCCGCACAAGCGACCACAGCCATGAGCGCAGGAGAGGGACTAGATGAGGCTGCGAAGGACGCGGCAGACATAGCGGCGTTTTTCAAATCCGGTAAGTCGGGAAGGGGCGAGTCTGGCTCTGGGAGAGCAGGAGTAGAGCTGTCGCTGTGATCACTGGTGGTCTGCCACATTGTTGACAAAAATGACAAAAAAAACACTGATGGGTTTCATGTGCGAGATGTGCAGGCTACTGCGCGTCGGACCAGCTGGAGAGATGCGCACACCTTGTAGTTATTTACCACATTTCAGTCCACTGACTTGACATTCCGCAGCCTTTGATGACAACAGCTCGAGTAACACCTCCTGAAATATGTGCTTTTGATTATTAGGCAGTGACCCCATTTTGGGTTGGACCAAGTAGGCTACAAGGTGTGGATGGTTTCAGCTCGACCATAGTCTCTTTGGGCAGTACGGGTATTTCGACGTTACAAGCTGTGTTCATCACGAACCCCTTGGATGTGGGTCGAGCATTTTTATTAAATTTCTCTCTGCAGACGCGTATAGATTGAACAATCTTGTGAACGAACGTGCGATCATGCATCACTCTTAACACAGGTCTCCCAGATCTCATGCACGGATAGAGGCAAGGCCATGGACGCACATATGGGCAATAGGTTGCACTCTACGCACTGGGCCTGTCTAATATGATGGCATCATCATAACAAATAAGGATAGGCCAGATCTGCATCCAAAACATAAACACCTTTCATAGGTCCCCGGGGGCTGCACTGGTGCCTTATGTCAGGCAAATAATAATAACAAAGGGGGACTTTTGTCATGCACTTTGTTGTGATAGAGCTCGTTAGAAGCATTATTATCTGACAGACCCACTGCAGAGTTGTAGATGTAAGATGTAATTTTAGAGCACTTGAGCTAATGATTCTTTACCAGATGTAGTCACTATACACACATTAATATTGTTGATATATTGATAGTATCCCATTCCTATAAGAGGATATGTTTTGTTTGGATATACCGTTCTAAGGTATATCAATAGAGGTTTCAAGATGTAGTCTATCTTTTTCAAACCTGTGTAACAGGCATTTCTCACAGTGTAGAAACATTATATGGCAAGTTTTAGAGCTGGGACTTTTTTGTCATTATGTGTAGAGATTAGATGTTGTTTTCTTTTTCCAGCTAACACCCTCAAGCCTCCACTTGTTTTAACTTTGTAAAATACATCTTTAACCCGGTCTGACAGAGGCATTAGGTGAGCAGGGAGTGCTGTTACACTTTTTTGGAAGGTACATGTTAAAGCAGACATCCAGTGTTGGGAAAGATGTCGCCACCATTCGAGCAGGACCACCTCTGATACGCACCAGAAGAAGCAGCTGTCTCTCTCTCTCTCTCTCAGCTGTTTCTTCCTGTGACACCTGGTGCCTCGGGGTCTGCTGGTCACCATCTCCACAGATTACAGACATGCAGGAACACACACATGCAAACAGCATGCGCACGAATTGAGTTATTGCATGATGATCAATAAATGCAGCAGACATGTGCTTGCATGCGCATACACACACACACACACACACACACACACATACACACATACACACACACCTACATCATACTTTTTTAAACAATCTATAAACCAAATACTTTCTTCTAGAAATTGCCTCTGCCACTCAGACGGTTAGGAATGTTGTCAAAATGGATTGTATTCAAATGCTACAGTCTCTCTTACGGTTGGTTGGATGCCTGCCAATTTATTTTCCTATAGCTGTGTTGTATCAGGCTGGAAAGTTGGCTCACAGTGAAGCTGGACTGCTTGGATGTTTATATAGCAGCAAACGCAGTTCATACAGTATTCATGATGGAGACAGAAATAGGTTGTGGCCTCAGGAAACTTTTATAAGAGACTATTATGAAGAGAAAGTATGGAAAAGAAGTTTGTGGGAGAAAGGCACTAAATGCTGAGTGAATAATATCAAATACCTGCTACCTGAGATTAGAGCTGGTAGTTTAAAACCTTCTAGTCATCTTGTTTAATTAACATTTCATCTTTTTGTCATTCTAGTGGCACACAGAAATGGACATATTGGAAAGATGAACAGAATACAAGATACTGTATGTGAATGAATTCATTAATCCATTGCACTGACTGTGCTCTTAATTGGATTTCATTTAGCGGACTTGAATAATGTTACAATCACCTCATGTTATTCATTCAGTTCATTCAAACATATTGATCTCATTCAGTTTTATTAATCTAACTTTTGAAACTTTTTGTTAGTCATTTAGCAAAAAGGGTCATAATACTTCTAACCTTCAGATTTCATTACTTTCTATTCATCTCTCCTTTCTCTGTTGTTCAGAGACAGGCAAAGCTGCCAGCTATTCACTCATTTCATTTACCTTTTTGCTAATCAGCTATACCGCTTCATTTTTAGTTCTATTTTTGTTTCTCTTTATTCTGTTTGAAGTACGATCAGTCACACACACACATCTGCAGTCTTTCTAAACAGAGTGATATGTTATTCATTCATTCATACTTACATACTATGTGTACCAGTCTTTCTTAGAGTTTCACTGTGCAGGACCAGTAGTAATGGCCATCCTGCTCCCAGTAGCCTCTCCAGCAGGCTCTAATTGCTGCCAGCTTGTTGCATGTTGAAATCTTGGCACACAGCTGCTCATCCTAGTTGATCCCAAGCACTTTATTTCTGTGGCTCTGTGTATGTATGTGTGTGTTTTGTTTTTCTGGGGCTGTAGATGCACTTTGGTTCCCTAGTTAGCCAGTGAAGGCTAGAATTAGGCAGATTCTTCTACTAAAGAAGACATAAAGTGACTGCCTGGCCGCCTGGGTGGCTTGATCACTCACTAAGAGGTTGACTTAGTGAGACACTAACTCGCTGACCAGCTGCATAACCACATGTGATTTTGAAGCTACAAACGTGGCTGACTCTGAGATCTCCATCAAAGCACCTAAGTCCTAGTTTTTGAATCTGCACTAGTTTCTAGATTTCTTCACCTGAATGTATAATATTATCATCAGCCCTTGAAAATACTTGATGTTCCTCTTGGCTTGATTATTTTCAGTGAGCAGATGGAGCTCTCTGAGTCCCACACTGTTGCTGTGGATCACAGCTTAGCCGCTGAGTCACTCTCCCAGGTTGCTCATGCCGTGATTTAAAATCCAATCTCGAAAATTTTTGCAACTGGTCAAAGATGAGAAATAGTCAACTGCTACATTTTAAAGACAAATTTTCTTTTTCCCACCGTTTCATGTTCAGCTCACCCGGCATGTATCACCCCAGAATTGCAAGTATTTGCAATACAAACCTTTTTAAAGCATGGGAATACAATAGCATTCTTCATAACTATATTTAGTTGTTTACTACCCTTATAAATAGCACAATCAGTTGACTATTAGACCAAAATATGTCTCCAGTTCTGTTTTGAATACAGTTGATGATAGTACCTCTTTGTTTCCTATTTAGATTGCAGATATTTGGAGTATAATCAGGCATTCTTCAAAGTGAGGCACCACAGCCCAATAACATACTGCTGATTGCCGAGAGCCCACGCAAAGCTTAGCAGCATGTCCCCTGTGAACTTGAAATATTGAGTAATTTGTAATCAAAGGAAGTCACTCATAACTAGAGGTTTGCCTCATTGTGGAACAGTCAGGAAATGCAGTAGGATGAGTCTGGAAGTTGTGGTATATCGTTTTCAAATATCTTCCAGCTGCTGGTGCAGCACTTGTAGCGATCATAAACAGAGTAAATTCAAGTAGCCTACTTATCTGGAATATTTTCAGTGTTATGTTATATGGAAAAGTTCAGGCACCCCTGGGCAAATGACATATTTTGATTTTTGAAGTGAACAGAAGATAATGCAACCCCTGGAAAAACATGACATTAAAAATGAGCATTTTTATTTCATGAACCTAAAAAAAATATATAAAATGTGGCATGTGCAAAGGTTTTGGCACCCTTATACTTGTAAAACACAGAATTTCATTAGGCCTGAATTTATCAGTTAAGACTTTTATGGCAGGTCAAGAATTGCCATTAGGAGTTGTCAGCTGATAACATTTCCAGAGTTAAATTTGCTTGACTCTTCTGCTCCAAGCAAATGGAGGATCTGAAAATTTCCATATTAAGAATTCACAGTTAAGGGGAATCGTCGGAGTCAAAACAAGATCCTGAAGACCAAGAAAATTTACAGATAAAGTTTGCTGGGCAGAAAGGCAAAGCAAAACCCCCATATGACTGCACAGGAGCTGTAGCAGACATGGAAGAGGCCTCATTTTGTTCTTCTTTTCACTATAAAAGTCAAAAAAATATGTAATTTTCCCAGGGATGCTCAAACCTTTGAATACTACTTTGTGACTTGTTATTTGTTATGTCCTAGATAGTGTATGTCCATAGTAGAAAAGTGTGAAACAAAAAAGTGAGTTTTATAGATTTTTGTGTAATCTTTTACAACATATTTTTCTGTGTTACCATACATGTGAGGTTAAATTATAATGCACAGCAAATACATTCAGTACTGGGGTGTACAATATGTACAATAACTTGGAACCATGACGTTATATTTTGTCTGGCTTGACATATACCAATTTTTGCATGACAAAGAATTATTGTGGTATGCTGATCTTGGTCTGACATGCCACATCACTAGCAATGTGAATTACTCAATACATCAAATGGAGCAAAATCTGATTGCGGTATAAACCCTGATCAATTAGCAGGGCCACCGAAACCACATCAAGGCATTCTTATTAATTAGCTGTCCTACAAATCTCCCAAAGCTTCCAGTGTATTATAATCACAGAAATGTTAGCAAGATGCTGGGATGCTGTACAGTATTTTATGCTTCAGCGTGTGCAGTGAAGTTTTGCTAAACAGAGCTACTGTCTCTGTCTTATCATATCTTCATGCTAAAGCCATTAGCTCCACATGAACTAAAATCATCTGATCACTGTTGACACTTAATTATGGCATTACATCTTCGGATTAACCACCGTCAAATACATTTGATTTGTAAGGAGAGAGCCATCTTGGTGAAACCAAAAATAACATGTGCATGGTAGTATATTTTTACTTAAGGTATTAATTCATAAAAAGTCTCTTGAGTGACATGTAATGAAGTTACTGGGCCTGAACAATAAACTCAATTGACATAAAAGCATCCGAATGTACTGTGCTGGAATAAGATTAAACATCTGTCGAAACAACCTACGCAAGAGCCGCATCCCCAGTCATAACCACGTTGGTCATAAGACAGTGGTCATCAGTCATGACACCCATGGTGTATGAGGCTCAGCGCTGTTGCAAAGAACATCTCTTTACGGTGTGAAACTGGCTTCTATTTCTATTCATTACTAATGCAGACAGGCTTTCAACTATACATGTATGAGTGTCTTGGCAGTCTGCAGTGTTAAATAATAGATTCTTTTTTTTATACCAGAAGAATAATTGATAGACAGGAGCATAAGTGATAACCTCTATTTTGTCTTTGTAGTTCTGTAGAGAATAATTATGAAAGGCTTTTATTTCATAGTCAGGTTGGAAAACCCCTATACTTTTTTTTTTTTTTTTCAAATTTGCAAAAAACCCAAAAAACTCTAACGACTAAACACTAGTAATGTTTGTTGCAAATCTTTATGCATGCTGTATTTAATAGCTTGTCGTTCAGTGCCTCTTGCATTGTGGGAAGAAACAAGACATCAGCATCACCAGTGGCAGTGGCAGTATTGACAATGCAGTGAGCTAATTTGCTCTGTGCCCAAAGTGAACCCAGTGACCTGTGCCAGTGCAGCCTGTAATGAGAGCCAAATCACTGAGCAGTGATTCTTCATTTTCTTCTAGCACAGTCCCAGTCGATGAAAGCATAATGACCTAATGTTATCTTGTGTCTTGCATACTCAAGCAGAAATCTTATGTAATCATGTAGATCAGGAAGAGGACTTCAACAGGCCATGCAGTATGCATCTAGGAGCATGGAGTGTGCGGTAAGCAGTGCTGATGAAAAAAAAAAGGAGTCAATGGAAAGGCAAGGACTATTGTCTCCTTAGAGAGGAGATGAACAGAGTAAAGACACAGAGATGTAGGATCAGGAAAGTAAATGAAAATATAGGATAGAGGGAGGAGAGAGTGAGATCCAGAGAGAGAGAAGGAGAGGACATGACATACTTAGAGGGACAAACAAGCCTTCACTCATCAAATTATAGAGCTGAGGCTTGGGTGGAGCACACCCTGCAAAATGTAGGCTACTCTGCTCTCCATGAGGCTGAAACCTTATGGTTGCGTCCAGGGGCAGCCTAATTGGCAGTTGGTCAGAGTAAGAGACTTTAAGCTTAGATTGGCATTGCCTGCCCTGCTAAATCGCCTGGGCCCGGCTATCTCACTTATTCAGCTCAAAGAGGAAAAGAGGTCCATTTTGAAAGACTTAGAAATCTTAAGTATATAGTTATGTTATTATGTTATGTTCATGATAAGGCAGGTAGAGTACAAAATAAATTGCATAGCTGTTTCTGCATTAGCAATCAATCAAACTGATTTTTTTAATTGTATAGTCATTATTTTTATTCATAAATGTGTTTTACTATGAGCATGATGACAGTGCTTTTTCAATATTCCAATACATCAGTGTATTCGTATATGACTTAAAGTAACAAAATGACACAATGGCGTCGTTTGTATGTGTGTTACTCTAAAACAAATAGTTCCAGAACTCTGCAAAACCAACAAAAGATACCTGGACGTCACCACGAGACTCACTGGCCACTAGTGAGAGCCAGGGAGTGGTGTGCCTTCAAAATAAAAGTACATGTTGCAAAAAACAGGGACACAAAAATAAGCAAAAAGAGCTCTAACACACTGCAAATCTTTGTAGGTGTGGCCTAAGTCATCGTACCATGAAATATTTTCCTTTGGTAAATACTGGATAGATTCATTTCCAGCTTCATTTGTTGGTTCAACCGTATTTGCTTGGTAATCAACAGCTTAAAGTTGTGATTGCTGCAAATTGGCTAAATTCTGTTTCACCTGAACCAGTGATATTATTAATAAGTCTGTGATCGATAACAGAACTCAATCAGTGTAAGCAATAAGGTTCTGTGTCTAGATATAAAAACCAGTTAACTGTGCCAATAAACAGATCAGGGTGTTGATGAATATGTGATCAGTAAGTGCAAATAGACTCATGACGAATAAGCAACTCCAGGCCAGTGCACTGTATGTGAGTGAGGCAGTTTTCCCCTCCCTCCCCTGAGTTTATATAAAAAGCCTACTGTATGCTCCCAATAAGGACCAGATGTTGGGATGCTTGTTATAGCTTGTTCCTCTCTTAGTGTTTATTGGAGAGTTTTATGGAGAAGACAATCAAGAAGGCAGCACAGCCAGACAATTACCTTTTTTACAGCCAGACCATGCTGATCGATCTCATCAGAGACTCTTGACCTTTTCGAGAGAGTCGTAATACACTTTGCGGACATGTAACCCGCCTCCATCTCGCCAAATTATTGAATGTTGTAAAATGTCACATGCGTGTGTTCAAAGTGACGTCTGTCTAAACCAGAGGTCACTTTGAACACACGCAGACAAGGACCAGGCCTTTTCTTTGTCTTTAACACAGAGGAAAATGCTTGAACGAAGCTGGTCAAATATTTTTGCCATTAATTTTCTGGACAGTTTGAAGACATACAGTCCCTGGCCTTAACCTTGCATGATGCATTGGGGACCAGTCAGCAGCAAATGCTGTGAACCTCAGTGAAAAATATGTAGCACAATGATACTACCCTCTTAGATCTATGCTCCATTCCTCTGCATTGTGCATATGCGAGGAGAGATCCTTCTCATTCAATAATGCGATGTGATAAACAAACAAAAAAATTATGCAGGGCTCTTGACTCTTAACTGAAAACTACATTGGTTAATTTTAGGTTATATAGGGGGAACATTTTTTGTTCATTTTTTCATGGTTGTCATCAGTTGAATATGCTTCCATTTACATGAAAGATATAGGTTGGTAGCCTTGTCGATAATCAGGAATTCTAATAAGTTGGTAATGTGTGTGTAGGATGCTAAGTGTAGCCTCTGGGACAGCTTCATTACCTCACACATGCACATATACACACGAGGCACACACATGCACAGAGGTATAAATCACTACTTCCCACCCACGTTGCCCCAGGCCATGGAAGCAAGGAAGAGGGGGATGGAGGGATGTGGGGTGAATGAGCAAGGGATGGAGGCAGAGGAGGATTGCGGGTCATAAAAATAGGCTGTGGGCTGGTCTGTGTGTCTCCTGCAAATCCCTCATCTGATAAGAGAGAAACCTCTATCAGTCAACTGCAGACTCCCACTCTTTCTATCCTTTCTCATTCCTTTCATCGCCTCCCCCACTCCTCTCCCACACGGCCCTCCATCATTACCTCATTCCTTGCCTCTGCTCAGGGTTGTCATATATTCAAATAATGATCTTGTTTTGTAATAAGTGTAATGTAGTGCTCTCCTGTTGTGGTGATTGCCACCACAATGCATGCTTCCCTTCTCTTGAACGTGTAGTAAATGATGCATCAGAACAAAGGTTTTAAAATCTGGCCTACCAGACCAACAAAGAGATGTGCGTCACATACAAGGAAAAAAGAAACAATATAAAGTGTCTTATGAGTTTGGACACCACAAGCCACTACAACACTTTGGCACAGATTTTAAAAGGAGGATGCCAAGTTCACCGTTAACACAAACAGGCAAAGCATTTTCACAGTATTATGTCAGCTTTTGGAACCACAATACATTATATTGTTCCAGTAAATAAGCAGGGAGCAGCAATGGCCAATGACCACACTTATCTTTTTCACTTTCAGAGTTTTTTTTGAACACTGCTGGAAACCATCATATAAACTTATATTAATTTGCCGGGATTCCTCCACATTCCTCGACCTGTCTCCTCTCTTTTTGCCCCCAGCAGCAGATGCTTCAATCCTCCCTGTCTTTCAAAGTTCCTCCCCTATCACCTTTTATTCCCTAATGCTTAAACCAAGGAAGCATCTGGATCTGGGATTTGAAGTCGCATGCCTCCCACAATGCTTTGTGCCTCATTTTTTTTTCAAGAGTAGCACTTTGAAAAAGCAGCCATGGACTCATGAGGCCATGGCCCCCTTGAGTTCTGAGATGCACAGTTTTTGAAGAACTTCCTCTTGAGAGAGCGGTGCAGTGTCAGTAAGTCAGGCGTCGGGATCTGTGTCAGTTTTTCATCCATAAAATCGGTTCGTGAGGGAATCAGTTCCTCTTCTCGTGTACAGTGCATTAAAAGGATCACCGAACTTCTTTCTCAGTGGTGCAGCAGTTTCCTAATTTTGAATTTTTTCTTTAGTTTTAGGGTCGTACGCAATTAAATGTTGTATAAAGTTGACGATAGTGTAGCAGCAACTTTCAATAATTCATATTCTCTCCCACACAGTCGCACACTTGCACATGTCCAACTACACACTCGCAACTTCAGATAGTAGACCCGTGCGCTTCAGTGCCCTTCCAGCGCTAATGGCATCTTTTACTTTTTTTTTAGCAGACAGGCCAAGGTCTTACTTCAGTCAGTATGAAAACAAAAAAAAATCTGAATAAAACAGAACATGAACTAGGCTTGAGTAAAATCAAAGCAAAGCACAGCCTGCAGTGTGCGTTTGCATACATGTGTGAGCTTGTGTTCTGCCTGAGAGTGCTTGTCTTCTGTCAACAGCTGCACGCGGTCTGTCCAACAGGAACTGTGTAGTCTCTCTTTCTCTCACAAACACACACACACACACACACACACACACACACACACACACTCTAACGTTCCCTCTTGCTTTGAAGACAGCAGCAGGCTCTGATCCCTGTCGCGTGAACACTGCCAGCCCAGTGCTCCTTTGGCTTAGGAAGGCTAAACTGCCGCTTGGCCTCTCTGGCTTCAGATAAACTAGGTTGAGGATCAAACATCCCATCCAACTGTATTGGCTTGCAGAAGTACCTACTGTTAAATTGGTACTGTTTTAGAAAGAAATGCGCCCAATTTTGTTGTTCTGTGGTAGCTGGCTGTTGTTGATTTTGTTGGTAAAGCGTGGGTACATTGAAATCAGGCTAAAGCTTATTGCCAAAAAAACTGAATGCTTGCACATCAAAGAAAATCAAATGAATTTGATATTTCACGCTTAACTACTATAAGTTGAAACTGTGAAACTGCCTTTCCTCATTTTTCTTCTTAACTTCCTTCTAAATCATCCTCCCTAAAGGCGCATTCTTGTGTTTTCCAAGCAGGATCATTAGATTCTTCATGTCAAGTCGACCATGTATTGAAGCTGCAGGAACAATTGTCAGGTTTTTATCAAAGGTTTGAAAAAAATTGGAGAGAAATCTGAGTCCTTTACCCTCTCAGATGATCTCGCTCACAGCTACAAGTGAAAGCTCTTTCACTTGTCTTTGTCTTTCGCCCTATTTGTTAGAAGATTACCTCTGCCTTCTCTCCTTCACTGACTCCCTTCCGTCCATATGACCATGTTCGCTACCTAATCCCTGCCTGGCTGGCAGCATATGCTCACCATGATTTCCTCACATAGTCTCTAGTCACTAGGCATTCCACCACACAGTGAAGCTGATTTAACGCCGAGGAAGATGTTCACAGCATCTGAACATTACTATAGTTAGATTTTTCACAGCTTTCACTCACTTCTCCTCAGATTCAAACACACTTTGAGAACAAGACATAGATGCCAAACACATGTAAGGCACATAGAGTATGAGTGCTCTTCACAGGTCCAAACACTTTATCCACACTACACTGTAGAAAATGAAAAGTACAGCGTGCGAACAGGTGCTTACTGTAATCCTCGCAGGGCAGCAGCATATGCCAGGCTGTTCTTTTCAGAAAGGCAGCCAGGAGAAGTCAGAGTGAAGAAGAGCTAAGCTGCCCCTGTCCCTCAATCCCTGCCTCTCCTCTCTGTTATCTTGTGCCACTATAGTGTCCTACTGATGAGTGACCCAGAAAGAAAGTTTTTCAGTCTTCAGTCAGATACAAAACACACGTTGGTCAAAATTAAGAATTAAATGTGGTTTTTGGACGCAGCATGGAACACTTCTCAAATCAATTTTGTTTTATTTCGAAAAAAAAGAAGAAATGCAGTCATTTCCTTATTTATTTACTGTGATTTTTTTTCTGAAAGTAAGATTTGAGTTGTGGATGTGTGGATTAGCAGAAAGCCCAAAATGAATCAGTCGTTATTAGTTAATCAATCCTGAATCAATCGCGATGCAGAAACTGATGTCATTGAATCCTGAATCAATCGCGATGCAGAAACTGACGTCATTGAATCCAGCACTGCCGCTCAGCCAGGACCCAATGTTTTCTCCACTCTAATGTTACAAGCTTAGAATACCAATCAACAGACACACTGCTTTGCTTTTTCACACGTCTGGCTGAATATTCTTAACATTTCATCTCCCTGAAGATAATTCCCCAGGGATTAGAGATAAAGATATCTACTGTACTTGGTATCTTTAAATGATTCATTCGCTTTATCAGCTGGTGTGCTGAGAGTCATGCATGAGTGTGTGTGTGTGTTTGGGTGTGTGTCTTAGGGGGTGTGAGAGCAGAGGGTAAAGAGGAGAGAGCGAGAGCACAGAAGAATCTATAGTCTCGATCTATACAGACATTTTGACTCAGAAGTTGAGTGTACAATATGTCTTCACCAGCTGTTCAGCTATATCATGTACTATATGTGCATTTACACATGCCATGTGCACTTGCATAGTATGTGTGTGCGTGTGTGTGCACATGCATCTGTATGTAGCATGTCTAATGGTATTTAATCTCAGGGAGGGACCATCCAGAGACTCAAATCAAAGAGCTGCTCCACAATTGCTCACTCACTCTCTCATTTTTACTCTGTAATCACAAAGCTCTAACTTCTGACACTAAAACATGGTGAGGGTTGAGGTACTGCTCTAGTGGTTCACAGGACAGGCCTCTCACTCTTTATTTCCTCTCTTATTAAACTTCCTTTCTCAAATTGTTTGTGTCTCTCTGTCTCTGTCTTTTAGATTGTTCTCTTCCGAAATGTGAATCCAAACTGGATGGCCCAGGTCAAACCTCAGGTAGGAGACATGATTTGTTTATCTGTCTTGCCAGTCAGGTCAGTCATTATGAAAAAACATTGCATGTAATCTTATTTGTCCAGCATCAAACAGAATTCGACTTGAAAGTGGGAACCAAGGATTTTCATGTTCAGGGAGAGCTTCAGAGCTGCATGAGCTGTGTCTTTGTGTTTGGCAAGACGAGAAGCGCTGTAGCAGAACAGCAAGGCAGACGCACAAAAACACTCCCATGGATAAGATACTGTGTTTGTGTGTAACCAATCTACTGTATGTATTTGAGTGTGCATGTGTGTGTGAGGAGACAGAGCTGAAACATCAAGAACACCATGTACCATGTCCACTTTAAGTAAAATGTTATGTTCCACCAAAGCTCTACTGCGTTGAATCCCATTAGATTCAAGATCCTCTGTGGCATCAGCCATCAACCATGACCTTGTGGGTTCGCATCCCTAATACCCCCAGGACATATAGTAACAGTACATACTAAAAATACACCCAGCCACTCTCTCCAAAGTGAGTTGTTTTTGGGTATAAACGGGGGAGTTAAGTGGCTCATATTAGGGTATGCACATAGATTATCCCAAATGAATGTGTGCCTGGTTCACTGGTCATAGATAATTCAGTTTAATCTCTCTTTGACTAAAATGCATTGTAAGTGTCTGGAGAATTGCCATGAAAGAAAACCTCTCATTTAAATTGAAATGCTTGGCATAATCTGTGCCAGATAAGCTGGCGTACAGTAGTGTACAGTGCATTTGAGTTGCTTATTCCAAGAGTGAATACGAATAAAAAAAAACAAACAAACATTCTTTAAGATTTCTTTATGCATGGCAAGTGAGGACAGCATCAGGGATGGATGAGACACGTGCAGCAATTTTTGTGACCTCTCTACAAACATCAGTAGGCTGCGTATTTGACACAGTTTTGACCTGATGTTTTCCAATTGGGTCATACAGGGATGAACATTTTACAAGACTATTTCCAATTTACAGCCACGACTATAATATCCTCGTTGCCAGAATCTGAGTGGGTGTTAATGGGAAATGATTGGGACGTGCCAGCCAAATCCTGTGCACGGGCCTTTTGCCCAAAAACCTTTTGAACTACATCCCTGAGGCTGACTTACAAAAAAGTAGAAACCACAGCGGTGGTGGTGTCTCTCTATATTTTTGTGGGAATCGGGCAGACATTCAGAAGCTGCTCACGGTTAATCAGAGGAATCAGGTTGTACTGGCCATTTATGGCTGATTGTTCATTGTTCATTTTCAATTACTCTGAAGAAAATTAACTTGCTGTTGAATTAAGTGTCGATTTAGTAAATTGCCTGAAACGTTGTTCTGTAATATGAAATTGCAGGTGTGCAAAGTCCTCTTGAAAAAATGAAGACTAATGCATGTTTCATGTACTTATTAGCTGATCTGGCACATTCTAAACATGGACTGTGGTGCTGGCCGCAACATTTATTATTTGTCCTCATTAATGTGTGAAGGACTTGTGCGGACATGTGTGGCTTTGTCTGAGTGTGTGTGTGTGTGTGTGTGTGTGTGTGTCTGTGTCTGTGTGTCTGTATCAGTGGATGAGTGCACACCCTCAGCAAGGCTGACCGAACATTCAAATATACACACACACTTTCTGACTATTTTAATCCCTAAGTGAGAAAGTATTTATTATTTTGTTTGCCTCCTCCCAACCATCATGTCCTGTATGCCTTTGCAAGATATTTCTCTTTCCTTTTTCTGCAATAGCTACATGTGTTCATGCATATTGTCGTGAATTTTGATCTTGCCTCCATGAGATGTGCTAGATTGAGATTCTTTGTCGCTTCCTGATTTCATGTTTTTTAATCTAAGCTCGGCTTGTTTGGCCAACATGTTTTGAGAGAGTCTTTTCAGAGCCTTAGACTTGTTTTGCTCAGAACTCCCATGTGTTCCTGGGATCTCAGAGCTATATGTGCTGGATGTAGAGAGGCAGCCTTGTCTATGTGGGTCAATAACTTAGCAATAATGTATGACATGGTATCCTGATATAGAAATGGATGAAGCGAAGTGAAGAACACCAGAGAGTAGGCATTCCCTAACCAAGTCGCCAGGTCTGTTCAGTTAGTTTAACCATTAACTTAGCATAAAGCATCATTATTGTTTCTATGGTTACTTGCAGCCTAAAATAGGCTGAGCAGTGTTTTAGACTAGAATCACATCAAATCTTTGGCAAAAAACAAAGCTGCAGAAGCCACACACTAGATAACTAACCCAGATTTAAGGCAACTTAATGTCTAGCCTTTCCTATAGACCTTACTTCAGTGCTGAGTGATGTATCTGCGTCCCAAGACTCATCCCGTGTCAACTTTAACCTTTCTACCATCATCAGCCCGTCTCCCTTCGTCTGATCTGTCAGCACTCGTCTGTTGTGCTCATGTCACATAGTGCCACACAGGGGCTTAGACAGGTCCTACATCTAAACACGCACGCTTTAATTTTTATACAGGAAGTTTACTTACTTTATTACTCCATCACTCAATCAGTTTGTTTGGTTTTAATTATCAAATGTATGTAGTAATACTTCTTGGGTTTTCAGACTTTGTCATTACTTCACAAAATGTATTTATTCTCATATAGATGCATTATTTCAGTTGCACTTGTTTACATTATCATGTCTGAAACTGGATTTGCTGTGGACATGCAGTCAGACCAGCTCAAACACATTTTACACAGTGCATGTGGCCTACAATCTGGACGTATTTTGTAGAAGACACTTAACCACCAAATCACAAGTGTCCCAAAACACTGTTGGCCTACATATGGATTTACAGACCAAATGTACTTAGAGTAAATATTTGGACTCTTCCCCAGATATTCTCTGGCTTTCAGTCCAAGATAATCTGCGACAGTAGCCAACCGCCTGTTTAGTCAGGATGATTCTGATCTCTTGCTGCACTAACAACATTTAGCATGCATAGGATGGTGAATTAGATGAGAACGATTTGCAGTCCGTGTCTTGCTGGCTGAAAAAACACTTGAAGATTTTAAACATGGATAGGGAGAACAAGGACAGCAGGAGAGGAATAGGAAGTAAAAATAAGGCACAGACAATTATGATATTTTATTGACTCTTTCCTTTCCTTTCCTCCATATGTTTCTGTTTCAGTTTAATTCAGCTCTGTCTCTCATCTCTGCCCATACTGAGCTCACTGTGTGGTTCCTATTGAATTGGTCTTTGAATGCTAACCATGTGCACTGTGGGTAGACGGGCAGGCAGGCATGCTCACTCAGTCATACACACACACACACACACACACACACACACACACACACACACACACACACGCACACTTCTATGCAGCGGAGGAAGTGGTTTTCTCTGGAGTTCATTTGATTTTTTTTGATTTTTTATTTTTATTCTCCCCTGCAGAGGCCAGGGTGGGGAGGACTTAACTCTACGGTGTGTTTGTGGATGTGGTTGTTTGTGCGTTTGAGTGATTTTTGTTTACTCACTCTCTCTTTCCTTCTTTTTTCTCTTGTTACCAATCTGTTTTTCTCTTTCTCAGTTTCTTTCTCTCTGTCCTTGTCTGGTTATATCTCTCAAAAGATGTTAGGCAATCACAGCAGCTTTTTTTATTGCATCATTTGTGATTAACATCAGCCTTTATGTACAAAATAAGCCAATAGGGTGCAACAAAAGCTCATAACACCACGGGAAAACAGGCAGAGGATAGAGAAAAGCTGAAATGTGTTTGCTAGAGTTTCATGTCCTTACCTCTACAGCACATGAGGTGTGTTTAATATCACGGCTTATCTACGAGGTTGGCTGAACTTCTTCATTTGAACGTGGCTTGCATGGAGGCATGCATTGTGTACAAGCACTGACCATCAACCTAGTTTCTGCTAAAGAGTCTTTGATCACAGCTTACAACTGGTAGCTCTCAGTGAAGCATGTGCTGTAGCACTGTGAGAAAAAGGAAAAAGAGTGTGTATAATGGTCTGAGGTTGGCACCAGGTCTCGTAACAGGACAAATTAGTACATGGTTGAGGTATCCCATGGCAGGTAAAACCTTCAGACTTCCTAATGTATTTACTACAATAGACCAGGGACGTTGCAATGTGTCCACTGAAATTACATGACTGGCTCTCAATATTATCTTGTTTTGATGTTTTTTTTTTCTTTTCTTTATAATTGGAAAGTTATTCGTTTCAAAGCATTTAAAAAAAGTTTCTTCGGGGTACCACTGCTGGGAAAGTTTTTCTCTCACTCTCTGTCATTCACACACACACACACACACACACACACACACACACACACACACACACACACACACATGCACACACACGCACAGATGAAAGAGAGGAGAAGCCAGTTAGACTTCCCTGTGGTGTCTTACGCTCAGACAGCTGGACTCTGTGCTGACTGTGTTTGTGTCATGTTTGTGTGCACCTTTGTGTGTCTGTGTGTGCACGCAGTTCATTCAGATGTGCACGTGACTGTGTGCATCCCGACCTATGTGTGTGCCTTCTTGCCTTGTTTGTGTGTAGGTGTGTGTGTGAGTGCGTGTTTGTGCAGAAAGCCTTAATTGGATCATGCTGCAGAACACTGGCTGTGTTGGTTTTAGGAAGAGCACAGCTTGCATCCTCCTGTCACAGGATATCAACATAATGATATCTGTTTGGCTAAGCAATATTTCCTGTGGCTGCAAATAACAAGACAATCGATTTCAAAGAGGGTTGGAGAGAAAATCTCAGTTTCTCAAAAAACAAACAAACTCCACACCATTTCATTTATTAATCAACTTATTAAAGCCATGCACATCGTGGAATGTGTGTTTCTTTGCACGCAGCTTTAAATGTCTTTATTACTGCATGTACAAAGGTTCAGGCTGTTTGATTGGAGATGCTATTGCTGAATCAAAAACTTTGTTACGCAGTCAGTAAAATGGTGTGGCATGGGTTGGCTATCACTTTTGATAAGGCTTGGCTGAAAAGCCAAAATTCCACAGCGCATGTAACATAATTAATATTTCTGCTATGCATTTAATTGCTTATGAAACGATGGCAAAATGTAATAGAAAGCATCCACTGGTCAAGGGGGAAATATAATGAATTCTTTATAACAACTTGATCCTCCAAAGGCCTCAAATAAATACACATTGTTGTATAAAAACAAATAAACAAAAAAAATATAAGGCATGGAAATTCAAAGGCAACATTTAGCCATTCATCACTTGTATTGTCAGTCATTCGATGGCTTGAATGGGTTTCTCTGTTTTTGCAACATGCAATGTAGTGCTGCTCACCCAGAGTCTTATGCAATGTGTGTGTGTGTGTGTGTGTGTGTGTGTGTGTGTGTTGTGTGTGTGTGTGTGTGTGTGTGAGTGAGAAACAGAAATCCATGAGACACGCGATCATCTAGAATAAGGCCCTCAGAGGACACAGACATTATACACATGCACAGACGGACACCTTCAGTAATATATCGGCACCAACCAAGCACCGGCAACATCTCATCGATCAGGTGTTCCTCAATAATGATTTTCCTCATCACCATGCACGGTGGAACCCTGCCCTCCATATACAAACACACACATTAATTAAATACATAAATACACCACCCTGCTGTATGCTAATAGGCTCCATCTGTTGTGAACTGCATTTTCCCTGAAGTCAAGACAGTGTGTTCTGCTGCACTGTCAACATCAGATGCACTGTAGCTTTCCGCAGAATCTCTCCACTCTGCAAGACTTAGTCTCAGTATAATAAAAGTAATAGTCTCTTATGAATGTTGTACATGTATGGCGCTTAAAATATAGGTGAGCAGTGTAATGTAGCTCATTTTCAAACCCGCTTCCCCCTCTCTTTCCTCTCCTCGCCATCTCTCTCTCTCTCCACTCACACCCCTTTTCCACCTCCAAGCCTCATATCATTCCTATTTCCCACATCATCATCATCTTTGTCCTCTCTCTCTCTCTCTCTCTCTCTCTCCCTCTCTCCGACCCTGGTCTTTTCCTGGAGAGCACTGATGCATGGGAAAGCGAGGTTCCGCTCCATCACCCGTCCAATCGCCGTCGACCTCTCCCCCGAACATCAGCCAGTTGCCTGCTAGAGATGGCCAACGGGGGAGGGGCAAAGCGTGAAGGGTTGGGCTGGGGAGACGCGGGGGTGGGGGTGGGGTTGTTGTTTGTGTGTATGTGTGTGTGTGCTGGTTGCTCCTTGATTCGAGGGATATAAAGGATACTTGGCTGCTTCAGGGACAGGGGAATATCAACAGAATGCCCTCTCCATCCTCCTCGACGGATGTATTCGCAGTTTTTGATGGTTGTGCTGCTGCAGGAGAAATGCTGATTTATTCTCGAGAAATCATACTTGGATGTTTTTCATTCATTCATTCAAAAGAGGAATAGAGCATGATGTCGGACAGTGTGACAGGATCATCATACCTGTATATCTATCTAAATATGGAAATGATTTAGATCATTTTCATATCGGAGCACTATAGATAAATGTTTGATTCATAGCAGTAATGTGGCAGTTTGACTGTTGTAGTGACATCGCAGGTAGAGATTTGATACTTTGTAAATAGAGTGTAACTAATGCTGATTTTTCCCACTTTTTTTCTTAAGAATTTCATAGATTATTACCCTGAGATATTATTTTGCAGTGCAGATAGTGTGAGAATGAATGCTATTTACAAAAGGTGACACCTACTGAAGGTGTTTACTTGAAGCAGGCTTGATGATGGAGAAGAACTCTACGGATAAAGGCTGCGCTTCTTAAAACATGCAAGTGTTTTTTTTCTGAGAGGCGGAGGCTATACCATCTCGCATCCTTTTGGAAGATCATGTATGGATGGAAATCCTCCTGTCATGCTGCTTGCTTTACTGGTCAGTTGACTGGTTTGAGTGCAGAGGCAGCAGAGACGAGCTGAAGACATGTCCATCCAGATCCTGTCTGCTGGACCTTGTAAGTATGACTTGATTTTACAGGGACAGACTGAATTATTTAACATCAGCTGGAGAACAAAGTGGCTCAGCTCAGTGAGTCAAGGCAACACTTTTTTCAAAATGACTTTAACATGCCAGCTGAAAGGGCAATACTGTGTCATCAGGTCATGTTATTGTATTAAATATAGATAGCTTTATCAGATTGTTTGCATATGTTCGTGTTTGTGTGTGTGTGTGTGTTCACAGCATTCTGCATTTGAAAGTGCATTAATGTGTATCATGTGTGCGCCCCTGCATTGTCATATTAGTGAAGTGTGTATGGTTCAATAGCAGCATTTGGTTTCCTATAAACTCCGCTCTATACTTAGAGCTACTTTTCAACAGCATCACAACTCTCTATTTTCGGTCTGCCAGCTAAACTAATGAGTGTGTGTGTGAGTCATGTGGTGTCACTCGTCACTCGCCTCCCCGTAAAGGTTTGTGCTTTCATGGGGGAGGGGCTGAGCAGATGACCTGTCATTGGTTTTGGTAGCGTCACATTTCCAGCAGTTCTCAACATAAAATACAAGTTTCAGTTCAATGATTGACATAATGTTGCTGTGCTCTTCAGCTGAAATGCCTGCCAGAGCCACAGATCACAGTGAAGATCTGAACCTTTGATTACCCTGCTGGAGTCTGGATCTAGGCTACAGGGAATCCAGTTGTGATCACTGTTTAAAAATTGGTAACATTGTGTTAAAGCTCGCCTGTGCAGCTTTTGTTGAACTGCAAGGGACTCTTACAGGATGAAGGCAAATGCAAACACAATTATAAGAGTTTAACAGTAGCTCAAACAGAGAAGAGTGATAGGGTCATTTAAGTGACTCAGTTGTGTCAGTTATATCACAATATCTCTCCAGTCTCAGCTAACATTAGCCGCCATAAGCTATAGAACAAGTAAGGCTGTAGGATCAAAGGCACACATGGTATACAGGGTATGTTTTAATGCTTATGAATTCGGCTCATCATTTGTAAAAGGAAGAATGTGTTATCACTTTTAATCCTGTGTGCATTAAGTATAAGAACGTACAGCCACAAATTTCATTCCTTTTCTTGAAATAGCTATTTCTCTAAAATAGCTCAAGATTTTCATCAGCACAGTTTTACATCTCAAACTTTCCAGTTCTGTGTGTCTTGGAGGGGGTGGTTCATTTTCACAAGCACTGATGAAAACATTTTAGACCATATAATCTAAAATAACTCAGTTTCACTTTTTCTGTCTTCAAGTTATAAAACTCAAAGGCACATTCAGTCTGATCACACAGGGTGGTGTATATAATCGGTTCTTTTGATTATAAGAAGATTAAGTTGCATTTGATTTATAAATTAAAGAATTGCAAATCTTCAAATGCAGCATTTAGTCAGTCACACTAATTTAAGAGTCTAAAATATCACCCACTCTCTCCCTTGATCTCTGATGCATGTCACATATGAACAAGGAGTAATTTTGTTTTTTAAATAAATCTCCATGTAATTTTGTGCCGTAATTGGCTGTTGGTTAAAGTTATGATTTGCTTTATCTTGTTTGTGATTGAAAGATTAAAACAAAGAAGTCAGAGAGTTTGAAATGTGTCACTTCTCGTAGCTTTGTTTGTTTGTGTATGTTTGGGGGCTGGAGAGAATTAATGAAAATATTCAAATCAAGTGTTTGTTCTTTTTAATGAGGAAGTGAAGCATTCTCTGTAAAGACTCAAGCCTCCCACCACCTGCTCCCAGGCCTCTCTCTCTCTCTCTGGCACTGCATAACCTTCACTCCTTCACCCCGAGATTGAATGAGTAATTGGCTTGCTCATTTTGTCCTCGTTTGGTCTATTAGGTGTTAATTTGATTGTTGGAGCTGACATGGCTTTGCTCATAGCGTGACGTTCACTTTGGCTCACTCTCCAGGTGTGTGGATTGTGGTCAAATTAGGCTCATTTAATCCAGGACAAAAGCAAAATATGAAACAGGAAAAAAAAAAGGTTTCTATTTGAAACTGTTGTCAGCTGATCATTTTTGGAGATATAAAGGAAACAAGAAGAAAAAAACATTTCAAAGAGAGTATATGTGGTTCTATGGATAGTTACATGTATATCTTTCTGGACCTGTGTCGCCTTGTTGTGGAAACCATTGAATTCACATGTTAGTCTTTCAAGGCATGAGTAGCTTTATCCCTCAGGGTGAGCAGGCCAGACTTACATAAAACATAAAATTAGCTGCTTTTCATTCAGCCCATCATCCCTACACAAGGTGTTTTTACAGTGAAGTTAATTAGGGTACCTGATGTCACTGCCAGCACTCTCTTATGCTATAAATCGTACAAACTGTTTGTTATACCTCCAGTATTAGGACTGCTAGGCCTGGGGCCTGAGGATGATGAAATGAGAAATCTATCCATTTTTCTCTCCTACTTGCCATTGACATCCCAAAACCTTCCCTTGTGCGGACAGTGAGAGATGAGCCTCTTGGCCGTGAAAAAAAGTGTAGTGACCCATAAGCATTTAATATTTAAGCAGCCCGTCAATATGGATTCATCCGCAGCTGGATGATGGGACTATGAGGGTCAGGAATGTTGGGATGCCTCCGTCATTAGATCCCTATTACTTGCCTCTCATCTTTACTATTTGGGGGAAGATGATCTTGATGTTGTTGAAATGCCTGATTCTCAGAGCAGATACACAATAATATTAATAATGGTCAGCTATTATTTTCCCCTTAATTTGCCCTCTCAAGTGTTTGACGTGACTGTTGATACCAAGTCAGATGTGACGGATTAATGTGTTGTCAGTGTACTTAACTAGATTTGCTGAACCAGATAGAAGGATTTAATTCATGGAAATTTTAAATTAAAATAGCAGAGGTGTTTTTCTTGCATGATGTCCAGAAAGCAACCACTTTAGCTGAATGCTGGAGCTAATGCAGAAATGTCAGAAATTGTATTTCATGGTGGTGATTTTGAACACTTAAAGAGTAGTGTATTTGGTAATGTATTTGTCGGAAGAATCAGTCTGTCACACTGCAAAATGATCCTCCAGAAACCTCCTGATGATGTCATAGATGCTGCATTCATGTTTTTCTACAGAGTATGCTTTTATCATGAATAACTGTTTCACTGATGAGAGTATGTAGTGACCCCTACTGCGAGAGACAAAGAGTGCAGGGAGTGAGAATGTAGACATATCCTCCCTGCCTCTCTCTTTCTATTTATATCCACAGAAGAATACTGTCATCCTCTGCTGTTTGTGTGTTTTTTTTTTTGTTTTTTAATTTACACTACATAGATGTCACATTTATTTGTGTTTCCCATATCATGCAGTTAAAAGCAGAAAGTATAACATGTCTATGTATGGTATCCTATGTATATTCAGTCAGGGTGGAGTCCGGATTCAGATGTGGTTCTGTGTTGTTTGCTTGGAACTGAGGCCCCGTCGTCATAAAAAGACCTACAATTAAATGGCTTGAGAAGAGCATCCTAAATTGGGAGTGGACACAAACCGGTCTGAAGTGATGTTTGTTTCTCCCTTTTTCTCTATGTCTCTCCCTACTTCTTATTTTTCTCACCTTTATCTGTTTTCCCTGCCTCTCTCAGCCCTCAGCCCCCCCCCCCTGAGTTTTGGTTAAAAACTGAGACACTCGGGAGCCTGAACAAAATATGAAAATAACTAGATGAGATTAAATTTGGAACTGCTCAACAGTCTAAATTGGTGTGAAATATTTCCCTCTGTAGAAACACTGTTGTAAATCAACTGGCAAGTTGCAAACATACTCCCACCAGTAAGCACAGCTTATTTATTTCTTTATGCACTGTTTTGGCCCTGCAAAGTATAATTTAGTGCACATGCAAATGAGTATCTTACATTAGGGAAGGCAAGTTTATTTGTTTAGCATATTTCAACAACAATGCAATTCAAGCTGATTTACATAAATCCTAAAAAGCATCAGTACAAACTATATAAAGGCAACGTAAGACAATATAAAAACGATAGGGATTTCAAGGAAGGTTTCACCAGGGTGTTTGTGCACACATGCATGTGGGTATCCATGCATATAAGTCAGATATTCCATCAGATAGTGCCGTGGCTCCCCGTTTACATAAGCCGGTTGTTTTCAGGGCTGTAATAACAGTGGATAGCCATGGGATCCACTAGCTGCCTCCTGGTTTGGAAACAGGCTACGGAGCCATAGCCTGTAGTTCCCTGTCTGCTGTATGTGTGTGTGTGTGTGTGTGTGTGTGTGTGTGTGTGTGTGTGTGTACTCAACGGGACATTGGTCTTTGTTAAGGACAAGTCTAGTGAAAATCTATTCACAGAGGAATGGAGAGACAGGGAGGCAAGCAGAGAGGAGAGATGAGGAGAGGGAGAGAAGGATTTGAAATGACTGGAGAAGCATGTTTAGGAGTGGTGGAGGGATTTGAGGTGTATGACAAGGAAGTAAAGAATAGAGCAGATGAGGAGAGGGTGAGGTGCATAGAGGGATGGGGATGACAGAACAGATGAAGAGCAGAGGGTGACAGGAGAGGAGAAAGCGATGAATGTGCACACCAGCAGCCCATAAACAATCCACACTAACTCTCTCTGGACACAAATACACATATGTAATAAAACAATAGTATCCAGAGTGACCAAACATCTGTACATGTGTGTCCGTTTTGTCTGTTTTTGTGTGTCTTCCTCTAGGAAGTGGCTCTGACTACTGATTTTGTAAACAGGAACTATCCTGCTTTTAGCAAGCTGGGAGCTGTGCACACACACACACACACACACACGCACGCACGCACACATTGTCCCACCAAAACAGTTGGATTCAGTTGTGATAGTTTGGTCTGTTTGCTGGATTTCCTGAGACAGAAACCACATAGTTTGATTCCCCTGTTTATCATTCAACACCTGGTGGAGGCGTTCATTACAGACACTGTTTATGAAAAAAGGAATTACAAAAAGATGGAGGGGTTGTTTAGCAGCATTTTTGCAGCTCTGAACGCTCTGCTCGCACACTTTATTTCAGCTTTCGTTGCTGCTTTTTCATTCCTACACAAGACAAAGGACAGAAAAGAAGCTCAGTCACGGCTGCATCATTTATATTTTACTCACCACAGATGTGTTTCACAGAGCCTCCTGTTTGCTGCTTTACTCCCATGAAGTAACAAACACGTCTAAATCTTTCTCACAACTTGTATTAATGGCTGCGTTTGAAGTTAATCACATGTTAATTTTGAGTTTTGTCCCCGAGGTTTGTGGGAGTAAATAATCCTATTATCAGAGCTCAGCTGTTGCTCTGTTAATGCTGCTGTCGGCTGAGGTCATGCTTTGGCTGACCAGACAGTTCTGCTGTGAAATGGGGTGATGTTCCTTTTATGTTTGTTCTCACACACTTATCAGATACTGTGTCATTGAGTACATTCGATTTCTATCTGTTGATTTGTTATCGTGACTTCTCTCTCTCTCTCTCTCTCTCTCTCTCTCTCTGTCTCTCTCTCTCTCTCTCTCTAGTATTACTAATCTAGTAATGCTTCCAAATGCTGCAGAGGTTTTAATTGAATTTGGGCAAAATTAAATGTGAGTCAGTGCGTCTTTCCACCAACTACCTTTATGCAAGTAAAAATAGCTGATGTAACAAGATTTCATATTTCACTGAGCACTAGTTACACTCTCTGCTTTGCGAGTTGCAATGACGGCCCCTTGCCTTGACTGCTCCAGATCTCTGCATCATATGAATGAAATTATAAGCAGAACAGCCATGTCGAGGTGTATTTTAAAAATCTGTTTCCATCAACCTGTACTGCGGCTTCTCTTTTTTTTTTTCTTTTTTTTTTTGACATGCTCACTTTCTGACCTCAGCCAAGCATAAAAGCCATGTGTGATATTGTGTTTGCTTATTTACTGTGGCAAAATTGAAAGTGTTCATAAAAAGCAGGTGGGTAAAAACAAATCTCCCCTCCCTCTCCCCTGCCACCTGCTTTGGGCCACAACTGCCTGAACTGAATGAAGGACGGCCAACATGGTGTTGTCTCAAGCACATTCTCTCTCTCTCTCCTTCCTTCTCTGTCCTCTTTTCTTCTGAGGCAGTTGTCAACACAGTGGACCACAGAAGCCCACACTCCTTTCTCTCTCTCTCTCTCTCTCTCTCTCTCTCTCTCTCTCTCTCTCTCTCTCCCTCTCCCTCTCTCTCTCCTTCCTCTTTCCTTCTCTGTCCTCTTTTCTTCTGAGGCAGTTGTCAACACAGTGGACCACAGAAGCACACACTCCTTTCTCTCTCTCTCTTTCTCTCTCTCTCTCTCTCTCTCTCTCTCTCTCTCTCTCTCTCTCTCTCTCTCTCTCTCTCTCTCTCTCTCTCTCTCTCTCTCTCTCTCTCTCTCTCTCCCTCTCTCCCTCTCTCCCTCTATCCCTTCTGCACCCTGCCTGTCAAGTGTTATTTGGTCCGCTGTGGTTTATTGGCTTGGTTTTGTTGTGCGGCGGGACAATCGGAGCAGGGTTTGGTTAGAGGAAGCTGATGAATGGTGTTCCCTGGGCCGTACAAAGCATCCTCCTCTCTACTTCATTGATGTGTTGATGCGACTCAGCTGGCTGCCCGGTCAGTTTGTACTGTATACTGTTGTGGGCTTACAAGCAGACAGATGCACATGGATGCTCGATGCTGAAAAGGGCTTTTATTCTTTTTTATAGTGTTGATCCCTCTCACACTCACTCTGCTCTCATTATCCCGCTCTGCTACAGCCCCAGTGCCACGTTCGACAGTGAGACAGTGTGTGGAGGTGACAGAGACAGGCTTTTCTGAAGGCCACAGTCAGCCACAGTGTTTTAGCCAAAAGAATATCTCAGTCCTCTTGGTGATTTCTTCTTCTCTTAATGAAGTTTTTATAGTAAGTAGTAATAGATGACAGACAGCAAATTAGGGTCAGCATGCCTGGGGTAAAGGGATAAAACAATTATTCAACTATCATAATAGTTGCTCACTAATTTTCTGTTGATTGACTTATTGATTATTGATATTCCCTTACTTTTTCTTTGTCCTTTTTGTCATAATTCTAGAACATGGTGTGGATGTCTATAGCTGTATGCAAAGGTTTTTAAAGGATACCAAGTACTGAATTAGTATGGTGTTCAATTGTTTTTTATTTTTTTAGTTAATGAAACAAAAGGTAACATTAACATTTTAAGAAAGGATCATTTTAATGTCTGTTTGCTGCAGGGGCTGAATTTACTTCTTTTCACTTCAAACATCAACAAACCGTGTAATTTGCCTTGGGCCAAAGCTTTTGCCTACAACTGTATGTCTAGAGGTTATTAAAACACAGATGTTGTGATAAACAAGCAGCAAGGAATTTTACAGCTGCAAAGACCTGACTGATTACACAGTGTGTCATCTGAATGTGTATCCTCGTTACAGCTGACTCCCTCCCCCGCCCCCATTCGCCACCCTCTGCCTCTCTCTGAGAGGTGACAATCCCTCTCAGTTATTTATTCCAACAGGATCAGTCAGATATGTGACCTGGCCCGCTTGCATACACATGCAGCAGGACAGACCTCACTTACAGCTCACAGAGACAACAGAGAGAGAGCTGTCAACCCCTCACACACTGAGACGAGACATGACCACCGTCAACGTAACGGCATTCACTCTCAGCAGCCGTGTGCTTGAATATTCACCTCCCAAGACCTACAGAGAACATCTTTGACTCCTCAGTCTCAAGTTTTTATTTATTTTTAAAATTTTTTTATGACCGAGGTTGTCATCGTTTTTAGAAGCTCCTTTGTGTCACCTTGGTACACTTGGTTGTCTGTGACGCTGAACATGGCTGGTCTGACCATGTTGTTCCGTTTCCACTACATGGGCTTTCTCAGGGACAGGAAAGGTCGTCTGACTGCGGAACCGTGTCAGACAGCAAACAAAGTTGGTAGGTGGACCAAGAAAGTGCTGGTGAGGGAATAGTATATACAAATGCAAAATATAAATATATAAATATACACAAATTTAATAGTTTTTTTTTGTTTTGTTTTTTTTTTTTTAGACATTTTTGATTTGATTTGTGTCAAAAATGCCTGCACATAATATATAGCACCCTTTCTATTATGTCCGCACCTTTATATTGAAATAATATGTTTGCAGCAGCTTGAGTGCTGATGCATGTTAATCACAGGAGTTTTAGCTGCTGGATCATGACCTCTTTTGGCCTTGCTTTTGCGCTCCATGCCTTGTAAAACCCATTTTTAGAGCTTATCAGAACTTTCCTCCCAGTTTTGGAAAAATAATGGTAATCCCCGTTTGACTTTTCCCTTTGACAGACAACAAAGAAGCTTAATTTCTCTCTCGGAGTAAACAGTGAATGAGCTCTTTGTTTCGTTTCCTCAGCTGAAAAGATTTTGGCTCCTAATCAAGAAACTGTTTTATGAAAGTGGATATGCATGGGTATTTGAATCAAATTTAGCCATGCTCATGAAAAAGGGGAAACACTAAGATAATTTGGTCTCAATGAATTTATGCACGGATGGAGATGTTTGAATGTCTTTGAGGTTTACTGACATCACGATGGCTTAAAGGGTCAAATATAACAGCTTCACACATGATTATAAATAAATGAACTGATTACTAGAGCATGTCGTCTCCACTAAATCTGTTATTTGATATTCGTTTTGCATCTAGGCCCCGTTTTTTAAACAACTCTAAAAATTGTGTGCCAGACGACAAATAATTCATGTAAAAACTTAGTTTACTTTTAATTTACGTTACTTATTTCAGTGCGTGTCTCATGAGGTGGATAAATACTCACTGTGCTCTTATAAAGATGATAAGGAGGTCATTATTTCCATTAAGGATCCTTAGGTGCTCCAGCGCAAAAGCGCACAGTGACCAACAGAGTCTAAGTGTTAGTCAAAGAGAAGATTACAACCAATCATTATTAAAGCCTATTTCACCCGCAAATCCACCAGCGACAACTGTTTGGATGGCTTAACTTTTTTTTTTTTTCTCCCTGTGAGTAGCTAGCCGGGCACACAGGGAGGGGAGAAACTGTTTAATGCAAAGCAGCACTTGTTACTAAATCTTGTTTTGGGGAGGGGTTAGTGACATGGGGGGACATGGCAAAGAAAAGCCAGTTGGTGAAGGCAAAAAAGGAGCTGGCTGTGCCGTTGGCTTTCTGCAGCTCAGTGGGTGGCAGGGCGGTGGCCAGTACTGTATATGGCACGTCTGTTGTTCAGTTGCCTTCGCGCCATACAACAGTGGTATGGTTAGGAAGCTAGAGACAGGGTGAAAACCGCTGTAGACCTTTGTAGGGTGTAGTTTAGGCTAAGATTGATTGGGACGGTTTGGTGCTGGTTTTGGTTTACAATGGCAGTGCTGGATAACCACAGCTGGCAGTACGCCCAGGCTGGAAAAACCCTGATCAGACTCTCAGGTAGAGTATTGTCAATCATAGATGTGTTATGTCATGTTTATCCAGAATTTTGTTGGTGTTGATTCCTGACTGTAGAAGTACTAAGACAGGGTCAGGTCAATTGTACAACTGAAATATGTGCAGTCAAAAAAAATACCCAGTTAATACGTTGGTGGAGGGATATCTCCCTTAAATCTCAAATGATTCTTTACTTCTGATTTGATATTAATATCAATAACTTAATTAAACCTCATAATGCTTTTTTGGTGCTGATATTGTTTTTAGATATTTATTTATTTATTTTTAATCAATCAATGTGACTTATGCACTCTTGTCAAATGGGACCTTAAATTATCAATGCAGATGTTATAAATGAAAATGTAATGGTATCTTCATCATCTTGTACTGTATTTTGTTTGGAATGAGACATATGAAAGTCATTAAAAACACTTTATAATGCAAATTAAAAAGATCTGGCCTTAGAGTTTAGGGAAAGAGAGAAGGTGAAGCCACCGCTGTAATAACACTGACCAAATCATCATGGTCACAATATTGCTGTTGTTGAAATCCATGAAGGATGTGTTGAATATTGTTGAAAGAGTTTTTTATTTTTTGCATCCTTTTTAAATGGCTTTTATCATGTGTGTGCTAGAAAATTAGAAGACCGAAGGTTTAAATACTAGGGCCTATTGCTGCAGTTTTGCATAACTTAAAGTAATGCCTGCTACTTGTTTGTGAACATTTATAATGCATCTGTGTGTTTCTGTATGTAATGGTGATGGATTATCACCTGCTTTAAGGAAAATGATACAACCGTTTCTATTTTCATTTATGATGTTTTTGGCTGGACCGCGACAGCAGGGTCGGGCCTACAATCGCGAATGTTGCTGACTGACTGAGTGAGTGATCATATTTCCAGCAATGCTGAATGCCACATGACTAAGTTGGAGTTTCCCCATTGGCCGTTGCTCTTTCAAAAGGAATTTGCACAAACAGTTTCTATTACACCCTGCAGTGTTGCCAACGTAGTGCAGTTGAAGTGAACCGAAGTGGTCTCTGAGACCGCCTTGTGCACTTCAAGACTGCATTGTGGTTCGCTTATTAGTTGCTCATTATTGGTTCGCTCATTAGTCCTTGTTGGAACAATAAACTTGACTCTGCAGTTAATAACTTTAATATGTTTATAGCCTCTGTCTGAAAAGCGACAGGAGAGTGAATGACTGGATAACTGAATAAGAGACTGCGCCTTACCTTCTACACATGCTCATGTTGTTTCATGGTAATAAAGTAGTATGTAACACATACATACTGTTACAAAAAAGTCCTACTTTTAAAATTCCTGGTCCAGTGCAGCTGCAGTATAGCTACTCCCAAGAGGACAAAATAACAGGAACACACACACAATATAGAGCAAACCAACACAAAAGCCTTGCACTTCACAATACCGCTGTGAAACATAAATTCATTTTTCTTTTAGACTGTGTCACTGAGATTAAGTAAATTTCTTTGCAATATTAAGCTACATCATGTGACGTTTCTATCAATCAGTGTTTAGGGGATGATTCTGGGAAGTGAAGGGGACTCAAGAGGCCAAGACATGTATGTAAATTGCTGTCTTTTTTTGATTCACTCGTCCAAAACCCCTCATGCTTAAGCTGTCCTGTTTTAGTTGGGTATGTGGGTCATTCTACTCGGCTTGTGCTCTGCTGCATGGACACAAAAGTGTTTTAGTTACTATAGGATATAAATAGAGGAAACAGTTACCTGGGGGACACATAACAGCTTATGTTTACTGAATGTTGAGGGCATACTATGGAAAACAACACCTGCCATAGTAGATTGGTGCCAGGTGATGAAACAGGTCGACCAGGAAAGCCTGCATAGGCCTTAAGCACAGGTGGGACTGAAAAGGGGCCATGCAGAAGGTAAACTATTAGGCAAGTACAGTTGATAACAACAAGCTTGGGTTTGGGCCCCCTGAAATACTCTGATTAACTAGCCAGTAGATACTATGGTTGTCTTTCTCAATAAAAATGGAAGTGTTCTTTTTCATCCTCTCTTGCTCAGTCACCAAGACTTGGTGCCTGCAGGGGTAATGAATGCAGATGACTGAAGAGATGTCTGCTCTGAGGTGATTAGGAGAAATAGCACTATTTGTCATGAGGAGAGCACTGCAGAATGAGATCACAACAAGGCAAGCTGAGGGAGGAATTTAAAGTACATATCCCATGACTTGGGATTTAACTTGAAGTCAAGGGTCCAAGCTATTACTTTTGACGATGACTGTACTATCAATCTATCTATTTTGTCATTTGGGGCAGGTGAACCTTTTGTCCTTATACAGTAAAGCACAACACAGTGTCTGCCCTTTTCACTGTCATTGTTTGATCAATGGAAAAATTCACTGTCAGACCTGTAAAAGGCAAATGATCAATTGGCAATGCTTTCATTGTGTCCTAATAGACACAGCTCAGGGAAATGAAAACCTGTCATCCATTGGATGACCCATAAACTTTGTTGCAGGCTTTTAAAACTTCCAGACTCCACACATACACAGACACTGTAGATGTCTCCCAGGAGGAACTGTTATGACAGTCCTTAAAGCTGGACAGATACAGAAAGGAGCTGCGGCAAGCTGATAATGACAGGAAGACAAGTGTTTCCAATCAAAAGGCTGCTACTTCTGTCCCCTCTTACTGACAATGACACTGCCAAAAAGGGCTTGTGCCTGTCAAAATGTGCTGGCTGTTGTTGCAGCATCAACTCACATTTTCTCATCCTTTCAGATATAGCCATGTTGCAATGTGTGGACACAAACTCCATAGAAGAAAAACACAGCATTAAGCACTGGCAAGTGACACAGAGGGTTGCCAATAGTGAGGCTTAGGGGAACACTAAGTATGTTAGAAGTCAATAGAGTCAACAGAGGGAGGGGAGAATGGAGAGAGAGATACAGACAGAGTGGAAGGACGACATTCGAGAAATGAGAAACAAAGGGAAAATTTGCAAATGATTCACAGAGTTGAGGTTGTTATACAGGCTCAGTGAGGTGTGAAAGGAATAGAAAAACAGCTGTAGCACCATAATAAGAACACATACAGTACTTATATTCTGTCAAGGTTGATTACAACCTTAACCACATTACAGATGAAACAACTACACACCCAACTACACACCCAAACACACACACAGAGACAGTCACACGTGTTTGCGCCTCTTGCATTCATCCTCGGGCTGTCTTCAGGTTGTGTGTGTTTGAAGGTGTGTACCTCACCTCAGTATCATTCTTACTGCTTTTACCACATGCATATTTCAGCAGTGTGTGTGTGTGTGTGTGTGTGTGTGTGTGTGTGTGTGTGTGTGTGTGTGTGTGCGCGTTTGTGTGGCAGTGCAGTATTTAGAAAGCACATATACTAGCACACTAGTTCATTATACAGCACTGAAACTCCGCTGATTGTGCCCTACAGTGCTCTCACACACAGCTCAGTGAAATGGCCTTCACATGTGCACTCACTGGCTTGCATAAGACTGCTGACCAGTGTTTATCTTAGCATTGCCCCTTAGCTGCTCACTGTACTAAATAAGAATGGTGTCGACACGATTTACAGTGCTTTCTGTTCTCTCTGCTCTGTATCATGAGATGTTGTTCAGCAGAGAGCTCTTAATCTGTAGGATACATTTAGGTGAAGATATGCTTGTTTCACTCTGTCATCCTCTACGGTTTTGTTGTGTTTACGCTCCATCCCATTATAAATATTTCATATGCATCACACTATGGTCAAGGGTTACATTTAGAAGTATTGAAATATAGTGGTATATAGGTAGTGATGTACTGAACCATTAAAAATAATAATTCTCATTGTCCTTCAACACTCATTGTATAGTTTGCTTCACAGTTATATTGCAGTAGGACGGTCTGGTTGATCTGTCTCCAGTGCTGAAGTGATCATAGCTACTGCTGAGTTGATTAACTGATAAACAGAAAAATTGATGAAAAACAAGTTTCAATATTGATTAATCCTTTAAATCAAGCAAAAATGCCAAACATTCTCTTGGTCCAGCTTCTCAAATGTGAAGATGTGCTGCTTTTCCTAGTTTTACATCCTTGTAAATTCTATATTTTTGGAGTAAGATACTCAAACAGTTTGAAGATGTCAGCTTGTGGTATGGTAATGAGGATTATTCATTATTTTTTATTAAAATAAATTGACAGGTTAATCGATTATGAAAGTAAATGTTCATCACTGCCCTTATCATGGCCTATAAAAAGCATTTGAAGCTGGTGTAATGACTTCATACGACTGCTGAGGTTAAACAAGGAAGAAATGTATAAAGACAAATCTTCAATGGGGGATGCCATTGGTTCCAGCAGGCATTTTTGCTGGTGTTGTTTTTACCTTGTGAGTCTTTGTGTGTGTGTGTGTGTGTGTATGTGTGTCATTGTGGCAAAATGTTGTTGCGGAGACACAGACACAGTTCTGAGGACTGTGTCAGGTGTTTACATGTCCGTCTGTCTGTGGACAGACTTTGTCGCCACCATAGCGTCACAAGTGTGCAAGATACAGTCACGAAACTGTCCAGGTGTGTAGCTGAGATCAAAACTAAGGCCTGAGTTCGAAGATGTGTGGTCTGACCCATGAGCACTTTCTACTCATGTAATATTGTAGTAATAACTACTGAGTACTCAACATGAACATGTCCATGGGTGTGATCTTATCTCGAGATGGTCTTTCGCTTTTTCTGAGGGTGCCACACTGCAGTTAAAGGTTCCTAAATCTACATTTAAGCGCAGTGCCAGAGCTGCACCATCAGATAAGTTTTTGTTTCCTACCCTTCCCCTTTGTTATGACTTATTCATACCCTTTTCTTGCTGTGCTTTGGGGTTATATCCAGGTCGACGGGTTGTGGTAGGAGCAAAGTGTTATTTTTGCTGTAAGCCACACTGTAACAACAATATAAGAAACCCGATGAAAGTTGAGCTCGCCACAGTCCCCAGGCCCCCTGCCAGCTCCGGCTGAAGGTCACAGAACTAGAGTAGAGTAGAGGCTGCTAGAAGTGTCTTTGGATCTGAGGGAGGGGTAGACATTCTGTGTCTGTGTGTGTGTGTGAAAGAGAGGAAAGTAAATAAATGAAAAGGATATACAGTTGAAAACTGGAAAGAGAGGCAGAGCAAGGGAGAGAAATGGCTCCCAGTTGTTTATCTTATTACCCTGTTGCACCGGGGCAGCGCACGCTGCCTGTTATTCTAGTCGAGGTTGTCACACATGACGTGGCAAACAGCCCGCTTATAACGGCCCATCATTTAGACTAGGTTAAACAGTCATATTGCCCACAACAACATGAAGGGCAATGGCAGCCGGATACCCATGCACACTAGGGGGTTAAGCAGAAATAGTACACAACGTGGCAGCTTCATATGGCAGAAGGAGGATGAGAGTAGAAAGTGTCAGTAGATAAAAACAAGCTGTAGTTACAGACCTAAAGGCTGTATCTTTGGTGAAATGGCTGAAGAATTACAATTACAGATCAACATTAAACTGGGGAAGTCCACAGTGTAGTAAGTGTAGGTTTTTTTTATTTTTTTATTACTGCAGTATTTTTGTTTGACCTTTTTAAAGAGCTGTAATTGGTTGTGTCAGACTCCTAGAATCAGCTAGATTTCCCTTCACTTCTAAAAAGCTTCCATACTTTTTATATAACCACTGAGTTGAGTCTGAAACACTGAATATCATGACACAAACTTTAACAAAACACCACAAACACAAATCTGGCTGGTGTCACGCTATGAACGGCAGCTGTGGACACCACAACCTCAGCACCGCCTTGAATACCTTGGTGGTAGACACTCATGGCTAGACTTTTCTGGAGGATGCTGATGTAACTTTCTTTTTCAGAGAGAAAGTGCGTAGATTTTGTGTTTGGTGTGGGATCTACATTGGACTGTGCCCTGATTTCTGTCTGGTTCTGTTAAGTTCTACCCAAAAATCTGATAAAGTTGCACAACCGTCTCTCAAAGGCAGTACTATTCTTAGAGCCCCTGCAAATGGTGTCAGTCACACTGCAGCAGACTGAAACACAGGTCACACACACAAACAAAGACACATGCAGAAACGGACACAAGTATCGCACACACGCTCTCATACAGTAAGACGAATGCATAAACCCTCTGTCGCTAGCACAGGACCGACTAAACGAGTCCGCTCCCACACTTCCTCCGTTTCTGCGCTGCTCCCAAAGGCTCCCCACATTCTAAGCCAGTCCAAGTCAGGCCGGACTGAGCCAAACCAGGCTGAGCATGTGTGACAAATGCCTCCCAGTTCTCTCTTTTCACACAAACTCATAGTAAGGTTCACAAACTGGGCTCTGACCCAGGACTGAAGTCTGAAAGAGCCATCTGAAATCCATCACAGTCACGTGTCCTGTAAATCTGTGTCTATAGCAGACACTAAATTCTAAAAGGGCTTTACTTTTATACAGCTGTGATTACAAATAAATGATGCGAAGGCATTTGGTGCATTTGTACTATGAAATATTGCTGAGTGGTCAAGTGCTTGGTGCACATCGCTGGTATAAGATGCATTTCATAGTGACTACTGCTCTGAATCTCTGGATCTCACCACAGTGATCCTCACTGGCAGCTGGAATGTGTGTTATCAGGTTCGTGCTGAAGCGGTTAGGACAACAGCCAGGGGAGTTGTACTGTAGTATTTCTGCAGTATTATGTAGCAGGCCTGCTCTGTTCTGCTGTACTACACATACAGCCTAGCTTGTAATTGCTCTGAGCTTGAGGTTACGAGGTTATGATCCAGAGGATTGGCATCATGCGGCGTGCCAGGCTGCGCAGATGCACCATGTACAGTCTAGCCTGCGGTCTAAAAGACCGGAAACAAAGGGGGTTGGCACTGAGCGCCAAGGCCGCCTGCTCCGACGTGCTGTGGAAAGACGACACAAATGTGCAGTTGTGTTCATTTTGGGGTTATGATGCATGTAAGTGAAATTGGTTTTGTTTATCCCTGCACATGCTACAATTTTGGTCAGGGGTTTATAAACTTGTTCCATTCTGATCTAAAATTAGCAACTTTCAGTCCCTATTACAATTCATTAAAGCCCTCTAGAAACAAGTCTGCAACCCAGTTTGGATACTAAAAGATGTGGGATGTTTTCAATCTGTGGTGTGAAGAATTGACACAAGGCACGAACACAATCTGTTCTGTAGTAGTGTGTTCGGATCAGCATGTGAGTCTGGAGTTAGGAGGGCAAAGGGAAATGGATTGGCATACTTTCTGTGCCGTGTCCTGTCGTACGGCCTCTGCAATTTAAGGATTTAGGGCACAATCCTTGTGGAGTTACAAAGACAAGAAGAAGGCTTGAGCTGAGTGAATCTGTGTCGCCGCCTCTTGCTCCGTCTCTGTTTGCTTTCTAAATTCGTGCCGAGCAGCAGGAGTCGAGCGCAGTGTACTCGCTGCTCTAGGTGCATGTGAAATGTTTTCACAGTGACTTTGAAATCAAGCTTTGCATAAATATAGACTGGGAAATGATTTTGAAACCAAGCACGAGCACCATTCAGTCGCATGTATAGGCTTAGTCATTCTGGGTCTTGGAGTTAAATGAAAGCTACAATTTTGCGTCTTCACCTCAGTATTCTGTGGTTGTGTGCTGTAGTAAAATGTCACTGCTAAACCAAAAGGGTTGACTGACCTTTAAGCAGAATAAAAAACACACAATTAAACAAGTTGCTGCCATCACTGAGCAGACTACGTTTGCACTAGTATAAACTGGGTTAACTGCAACTCCAATTTGCATGTGGTTGGACAAACCCTGACTGTACATCTAAGGTCCATGACTGTGCAGGTGAAGACACATGATGAATGATAGCCCATGGTGGTATTTTGCAGAGTTGTGGGAAAAGAAAACTAGTGTCCATTTGTCTCCAGGTTCTTTTTTGCCTGTTTCCCTCTGACAAGACAAGAGGAGACAAATACATTTAGTTTTTTGAATTCTTCCTGCAGCCTTTCACTGTTTTGGACTCTGAATTGTTATTGCATATATATTATATGGAAAAAAGCTACAATGTTGGGGACAAATCATTTGACTGTCTGGGTGCAATGCAAATTACCACTTTGACAAGTGTTGAGGTGCACAGCTCAAAGGCAAGACCATTATCATTTATGATACATGATATGTTGTCAAGCGGGCCCACGCACAAAAATACTCCACATGACACTATCATTGTCCCTGTGATGGATGTATGCACAGGATGTCTCCATTAGTAAATGTGCAGGGAGAGAGTAAGTACACATGTGAATATCCATGTACTATATGTGTCATAAATGACAGTCAGGCATCCACCGCTCCTGTATATCTTATATCTAAATGATCCACTACCTGTCATGTGTGCAGGTGATCTTTTCATCTTGCGCTTGTCACCTTGTACTTCCTGTCATATGTAGATATGCAATGATGAATGTGTCACAGTGAGCACTGAAAAAAAAGACTCCCTAGCTTTTCTTCTCCATTTTCCGCCTTTGAAATCTAGATTTGGAAATAATAATTAGAAAGACAAAAAAAGCAAAAACTGCAAAAACCTTATTTCTTGGACGAACATTTCGCCTCATTTTCCAGGGCACTGAGTGCAGGCTGCCAGTAAAATGGATTGCTCTCAGTACAAGTGTGTTATGAACAAGCAGTCTGTGATTGAAAAGCTTTATTTCATGCTCAGCAGACTTGTAAATGAGGGTGTGTAGTGAAGAGAGGAGATTGTCGTGCGTGCCTGTGTGTTCTGGTGCGTTAGTGTGTATAGCGAGAGGCGAGGATGGCATTTCATGAATCACAGTGTGTAGGGTAATATTTTAGCTCTCTGGGATATCGTATGGGTTATTGCTGCATATAAACATGACTCAAATTAGGAGAGGCTCTGAGGTTGTATGTGCACTTGGAGCATTGTGCCTATTTTACTGTGTTGACATCACCCGCAAGCAATGGGCCGTCATAATATGGAAGCAACTTACTCCTTACACCAGCAGCTGTTTATATTTTGTTGCTGTCTTTTTATTTTTTTATGGCCATAGAAAACTTTATGTGGAATCTTACAGCATTAAAATATGCAACTTGTTTCAAGCTCCGGAGCCAAACTGCAGTTTTAGCAGGGCTGCAGCAGTATAACAGAGGTCAGTGTTGGCTTTGTGCCAGCCCCAGTATCTTACATAAACCGCCACAGTGAGGAATGTGTCTGGGCACACTTCACAGGAAATACACACACATGTGCTAACAACACACTAAGTGCAAAAGTGGGAGTATTGTTTCTGGTTGCTTGTGCCCTGTACTGTTGATGTTCGCAACACACACACACACACATATATACACACACACACACATATATACACACACACAGAGAGACACACATACACACACACACACATATATACACACACACACACATATATACACACACACACACACAGACACACACACACACACACACACACACACACACACACACATAGAGACACACACACACACATATACACACACACACACACACCTGCCCTTTCTGTGAGTGAGAGACAGACAGAGGAGGGGGTGTGGGGCGGGGTGGGGTGGGGGATTGGGTGAGAAACAGGTGCAGCAGGTTATAAAGAGACAGTCAGCAGCAACAGATCATAAAAACTGCGTGTGTGGATTGCGAGGGCCTGTCTCTCCCCCTTCTACTCTCCTCGCCAGCCGTGGAGAGAGAATGGAACCGTTATTGCTACCCCGGTCCCATCTCGTCTCAGCTGGTTGTGACATTATCCGTGAGTCAGGTTGTGTCCAGTCCGGCCACTTCCCACCGCGAGCTAATGCGCTGTCATCCAAGCCTGACTGCTGCTCCTAACTCCCTCAGACCGTGGATGAAATCGATATTACAGGAGCCATTAAAACCTGTAGGAGTTATTTAGCTGTCTGTCTGTCTTTCTGCAGTCTCCTCTGTCTGTATCATTATCTGTCTTGCCGTACACTGCAGTTCCGTCTGTCCCCATATTCTTCTCTACGCTCTCCCGCTTGAATCATTATCCGCCTGTGCTCCTCTGCTCCTGTCGTTTCTTCCTGCATACTTTGTAAGACTCCGACCCTTTCCAGCTCAATCTTCCTTTGATCCGTTCATCTTTTCATCTGTCAGTCCATCCATCTATCTGTCTTTCTGTCGGTCTTCACTTTTGCATTCTGTCGCATCTCTTTTTTTCCTTCATATTTTCCGGTTGTAACTGATTTGCAACCTGTAAGACGCTGTGATAGGTTTAATGATACTCATTTTGAAAAATGTCTTCATTTGACTGTTTCCCTCCCTGCTTGTATCGAGCTGTGAGCTGAAGAATATTACAGTTCTGAAAGCAGATATTTCACCTCTGACTAATCAGCTGTTCCTGCTGCAGATTATGGCCTCTGTACAAAATGAACTTAGAGTCATGATTGACTTTTATTTTAGGGCATTCAGTTTGTGTATGTGTGTGTATTTGCGTGAGAGTGTATGATTCAGTACTCATTAGTCTAGCCTCATTCTGATTAGCTCATTTCCATTCATAGTCACTGTGATTGAATGTTTAAATTCTAACTGTCAAAGCAGCACAGTGTTTGTGTGAAGTTCTTGCTTCTTTCCTCTTCAGTGTTTGTCTCCCTTTTCATCTCCTAAGCTCTGTTTACCAAAACACTGCTTAAAAATATTTTTCATATTTTACTGTTTTTATCCTCCTGATTGTTTTCTCATCCCATTTTCTCATTTTTTTTTCAATGTTTTCATCAGTAGTGATAATAAATACTGTATCTAACTAAGCTGACCTAAAGGAGTTCATAAGATACTTCAATTCAAATTACTCAATAGGCCTCTTCTCTTCTCTTCTCTTCTCTTCTCTTCTCTTCTCTTCTCTTCTCTTCTCTTCTCTTCTCTTCTCTTCTCTTCTCTTCTCTTCTCTTCTCTTCTCCTCTCCTCTCCTCTATTATCTTCTCTCTTATGACTTTATTCAAACATTTCACTTCTTGAGGTACAACATAGTGCAGTGTGCCTGAGGGTAATGTATGCAGTTGATGCTTATTAAGTGACCTAAGAACCATTTTCATTATATGCAAGTCAGTTCAGTTCGATGAAGTCAGATCTGACTCTGGTGGTTTGACGATATGATATATAAGACAATGAAAAGCCACCAAATCTACATAACGATTGTCATTAGCATGCATCTTCTATCACATGCTCCCTTGTGTCGCTCATGTGCTTCTGTGTGTGTGTGTGTGTGTGTGTGTGTGTGTAAAAATGTGAGAGAGATGACTCACAGCATGATGACGTTTATCTGATGACATCATCAGCTAACTGCATCTGCAGAGAGGCGCTCTCCCCCACCTCTTCACTTGTATTCAAGTATTCAGTGGTCAGAGCAGTCAATATCACAGCTGATGTATTTTTTTTTTTTTACTAACTGCTGCATTATAGTGTTCTGCTATACATTATTGTGCTTTCCTGCTTTCCAGTGCTTTTGTTTTTCGCATTTTCATTTGCCACATTTTTATAATTGTTTGTTTCTTTTTTTATTTAGCGATCATAATGTTGTGCATTGTGGCAGTGATAGAGAATCTGTGATATTACTCAAATGAGAATGGACTGTACTTGAATAAAAGCCCTTTATCAGAAACATGGTATGATATTTGACAGTATGTCACATCCCTACATTATTCTGTTCAGTCGACTGTCTAAGTCAGTTGTCTTCATGACTGACTGCTCTGACACACCAAAGAGATAGAAGTCAGTTGGTGTGTGTTTGTCTGTGTGTGTTGAATTGCACCATCTTGCTTCCTGGTATTAACCAGTGTGCCATCTGTTGAGGAGGCGAGGCAAAAGAGTTGTCATTAGAAGAACATACCGTAACAAGACCATGGTGGAAAATCCTAAGTATACCAGGCTTCTAATTGCTTGGGACTAATGACAATACCATTGCTTGTCTTGTCATACTTATTCATGTTTTTCAGTTGCTCTGCTCTACAGTTTGGTCCATTGATATCAACACACCAAGTGAACTCATTATGAAATATAAGGTTGTGTTTTTGTGAAATGCAGCTGAACAGGTTCTGTTAACGGTGTATATCAAGGCTTATAGTACAGTGATGTTGCCTTTTATAGGCTCCAGTCTGTCAAAGAAAGTGGATTGAGTTTTTAAAAAAAAAATATGTTTAATAAGCTTGATTGAGGTCATGTGGATTAAAACATGCAGTATGCCTGGTCAGCTAAAATTGGAGGCATTATCAGCAAACACTCAACTCAACTCAGCACATACTAAATATATCACATCCTGCGAGCCAAATAGGTGTGAAAGTAAAAAGAAAAAAAGATTAATACTGGCGTAACTGCCACTGCTTTGCTGACCAGTTCGCTGTTTCTGTTTGTCTGATTTTGGTTGGGAACTTGCTGCCTTTCTGACTTCTCTGTGCTTTTCTCTGTGTCTTTTAGGGTTTCATCGCAATGAGGATATGAAGGCCATTGATGTGCTTCCCATCCTCAAGGAGAAGGTGGCCTTTCTCTCAGGTGAGTTACAGCGGATTTCACTGATATGATATCAGCACTGTAGCCCACTCATTAAAACTTGCTCCTCAACCAGTCCTTCCAAATTTGACTGTATCTGTTTTTGAACCAGAATTTCAAACTCCTTCTTTTATCTATTTGAAGGAGAAATTGTATCTTTATTGTTGAAGAGACCTTGCAAGGCAGTAGGTTTTGTGTCAGTCGTGCATTGCTGTGCTTGTGTGCTGATGCGAGAGAAATTCAACAGAAGAGACAACTGTGTGAATTAAGATGAAGTCATATCAAGATCATTCTGACAGTTCAGTGTCACACAGTGCAACATGCCCAGTTGAGTGTCAGTGAATCAACACAACACCTATTTTATTTTGCAGCATAAATAACATCTTTAATTGTTTATTTAAGTACCTGAAGTCATGCACAGTCACACGGTTACAAGTCGTTGTTGCGCTTGTGCTTGAAAGACATGGTACACACACAGTACACATATTGTATGTCCCCTAAATGTCACAACAGAGCAGCATGGCTATCATTTTGTTGAATACTCCAATTTCCTTCACCGTAATTGCTACTTGTTAGGTTATTTATGTGTCCCTGCTTATTTCTCTGAACTGTTTCTGACTCGTCATGGTTCTGACCCGACCTTTACCTCATTACTGTTAACTGCACAGGCATTGCCATAATTGTAAGTGAGTCTGAGAGAGTGTTTTTCTCTGTTCATTAACAGTTGGTGTAGTTTATTGCTGCAGTCTGACTGAAAGGCTATTACTAGCCTTGTCATCGTGAGACTAATTTGACCCCTGACCCTTCAATTTGACTCAGAATAGCCATGACTAACTGCAGACATATTCACAGATGGTACCCATACAAATTAGCTGCTGTCATCTCAGAACACTGTGGCAGTCACTTTACATCTTGTCGGGGTGGTATTCTGTAGGTTTTCCTACTTAAACCGTGTAGCATCAGACTGTGTAGCTGAAGGTAAATGACTGTATTTTAAAATTAAAATTAGTCTGTTTATTTATTCTGCTTGGTATAATGGCTGAAAGTTCTGTGTGGAGCACTGATATATCCTGGGCATCTGTGTCTCTGGCTGCTCAAGCCTTTCACAACATGAATGAGGGAAAAAAAAACCCAGACCTGGCTACAGTGGATAAGCATTGTCTACATGGGAAGTAGCTGTTATGTAATGACCTTTTTTGTCATCTTATTTCTGCCCAAAGGTGGCAGAGACAGACGTGGAGGTCCTGTTCTCACCTTTCCAGCACGGAGCAACCACGACAGAATACGACCCGAAGACCTGCGCAGGCTCATAGCCTACCTGGCTACTATTCCCAGGTATGAAATGTAGTCACACACGCACACGCACACACACACACACACACACACACACACACACACACACACACACACACAGAGGGTTTCAGTGGAGGATTCAACTGTGGACATGCACACACACAATCATATGCACATGCATTGACTTATAGACCCTGTTCTTGATCCTGGGTTAATTTGAAACAGACTCCTCATCTTGGCCTCTCATGCAGACACACTCACACACATCTCATCACCTTCTTTGTGTCAGACTTTCCCACCTTGTTTGGATTTAAAATGCTGAGGCATAACCTGAGGCTACAAGAGCTGGGATGGTTTTATTTTGGATTCTCTGTGAAGATTCAACCCCCCGTTTCCTATTTTTTCTCCCCTTTCATTTCCTCTTCACTCTCTAGAAAATGCTAAAAAGCTAACAGTCTTTTACTATATGTAGGTTACCATTCATCCCTGTTTAGTAACATCTCTCTCTCTCTCTCTGCTATTGATAATGTCTGGTTAGAGTGGGTCAGTTCTGATCAAACAAAGCTGCATGGAGACACTAGTCACACTAGTTTTTTCTTCTTCGGACTGTTGTCTTTTCTTCCCTGTTTCACAGTTCGCTGTGTTATTGTTTGGGCCAGCATCTAAAAACTGCTCCAGGAAGTACGCACTGTGTCTAGCCACAGGATATTCTTTCAGTGTACTACTACTCTGTAGTTCTGTGCAGAGAAGCACCTTTCCTTCGCATTTAACACTTAGCTCCAGGCTGTTCTGTTTGGAGTCAGTTGTGATTGGCTCGGAGGGAAGTTTGCACTCTTGTGTCCTGCTGCTTCTGATCTCTCCGTTGCTGCACTTTCTAGTGCTTTGCAGTCTAAAGTCTTTTTCACAGTAGAGTTTGGAGAGTTGTGTTGAGGCGAGACGTGCTCTAGGTCACTGCAAAGAATTGGGTCCAGGTTTCTTCAGGGCTCCTTGTGGGGGGTTCTGGGATATCCGAGGCAAAATCTAAAATATTCTGAGTCTGAGTATATTGACTTTTTTATTTCACAACTTTTGTTTTATCTCCCTTCATAGATCATAGATTGCAATTCTGTCCAAGAACAACAAAAGAAGAACAAACTACTTTACGAACTACATTCTATTATGTTACATTAGTTGGAGTTTTTGGAAATTAAACTAAATAGAATGTTTGAATAAAACATTAATAACATTAATAAAATGTACAATGTATTCTTTATTTAAATACATACTATGTTGAATATATTAAAGATTTTATTTGTAGTGCTTTTCTCTGAAAACACAAGGTGAAAGAGAAGTACTTCGCTGTGAATCCAGACATACCGGTCGTAGCTTGTGCACAAAGACTCTCAGGCTCAACTCTTAAGGAACTGCGTGAAGAGGTTAGACTAGAGAGAGTAAGAGATCTGACAGAGGTGATCAACCGTCCAGTTTGAGGCTGAGAAGGAATCAAGTGTCACTAACTCAGAAGGAGGTCAGCCTCTTCTCATCAGCTTGATTGCTCTTTCTCCTGTCCAAATACTTTTCTGTCTTTCCCCTTTTTCTGTTGCATCTGTCTCTCTCCCTCCCTCCCTCCCTCCCTTTCTCTCTCTCGCTCTCTCTCTCTCGTCCCCTCTCCTCTCCTCTTCCCCCTCCCCACTCTGTTTTTCTCTACCCATTTGGCGGCCGATCTGTTTTCAGAGAGTGAGGTCAGAGTGAGTTAGAGCAGGAGGGCCTGCGTCTGTTTCTGTGTCCTAGCGAGACACATTGAGATTAAAGCCTTTAACACTGAGAAACAACCTTTTATGGACTTATACAGCAGCACGACTCCTGGTAAGCAGCAGTGGAAATTTCAACGCTTGAATGTTTTAATTTTTTTTCCTCCCCGGATACTCTGGAGATTTGCACAGGATTTTTGATTTAAATCTTTCATTTTGGCATCTTCACACTTAGAAGAGACACATTTTTTTTTTTACAATGAGTCTTTTTTCTGTTATGCGGTTTTATTGTCTCTATTTCTGTTGCATGGGCAGGACTGATGATGCAACGCAAGAGATTGACGTTGTTTTTTTTAGCTCATGCAGTCACAAATCAGTCACATCTGATTGATTTTGTCCTTTGCTTGTTACCGTTTTTTATTCCAAGCTGCCCTAATGGTTTCATGTTAGCATTATGAAATCATATTAAAGTAATATACCCCCTCCTGCGTTAATTTGCTCTTTATCCTGGAATCTGACCTCTTTATTTGTGTTTCTACAGTGAGGAGGTGGCCAGACATGGGTTCACAGTTATTGTGGACATGCGCGGTTCTAAGTGGGACAGCATCAAGCCTCTGCTGAAGATCCTTCAGGAGTCTTTCCCTTCTTGTATCCACGTCGCTCTCATCATCAAGCCAGACAACTTCTGGCAGAAACAGAGGACCAACTTTGGCAGCTCCAAGTTTGAATTTGAGGTAGGGGACACTTTTTAACATAACTAGCCTGGTTTTTGTTGTTGTGGATGTTGTACATGAACCATTAGTATTAGTATTAGTCTCTTTTGAATTTATAGGCTTAAGATTATTTTATTGTTTTCAACAAGAGATGAAAATACTGGCAGTGCTGATTACAATATATTTCAATACAGTTGAAGATGAACAATTTGTTGTAGCTGTTAGGGTTGTAGTTAGTTTAGCATAGCCACCCATCTTAATTTATCAGGTCTAATTGGACTGCTGCTCAGTGACAGTGGCACTATTCTGTCCCGTGTGGGCATGTGGTGCTGGTATATTTAGTACTGACCCAGTTACTATGGAAACAGGATATATAGGACATGGCGAAGCATTTCATCCCAACTGTAGTGACTTGGGTTTGGACAAGCCACTTTTTTTTTGTTTGTTTGTTTGTTGTTTTTATTATGCCACATAAGTGCTGTACTGTATGTGAGTGAGACATGATTATTCCCACAAGGTCGTTGGTTTGAGTCTGTTGAGCATCTATACAGGAGAGAAGTCAGACAGACTCCAGCCCCAAAATCTGACCGTTTATTTGGTATTTTCTTTGTTTATTTCTAGCGAACCTCAGCAGTTTCTGTTTTTATTTCCTAAGGGCTTATATCTGTGTATTTCCACCTTATTAATGATAACATGAACACTGCTTGTATTGTCTGGAACGTCCGTTTTGGTAACGCCACCTATCTAAACAGTTGATATGTGGATCCTCTGACTCTGCACATTCCTCACGTAATCCGGGTTTAATGGTGTGAAATATTTAGACATGTTAAAGTGATGGTTCAGGTTATTTGACGTGGAGCTGTGTGAGGTAGTCATACATAGTCCGTGTATTACCTGCAGTAGATTCAGATCGGTGCCCTACCAGTTTAGAGAAGCAGCTGGAAGAACTGGCACGGAAGCTGAGCGTTGTGCTGCTGTTGATGGGGCCAGCTGCAAAAACATGTTTTAGCTACAATAGATAGCCACCAGAATTTGCACTTTATTTTGAATATTTTCACTGCTTTATGTTGTTGTCAAACAGCCCTTTCCTTTGGAACTAGATTTTCTCAGCAATTGCACTACAGTGTTACTATGTATAAGCACAACTACGGTGCGCACTGTATTACGCCGCGGATCAGCTGTTTGAGTCATACAGAGCTAAGCGTAATGTTGATTGATTAGTTTTGAATATGATGCTGATGATGACGTAAATTGTGGTGGTCTCTCTCTCTCTCTCTCTCTCTCTCTCTCTCTCTTTCTCTCTCTCTCTGTCTGTCTTCCTTACCCTTCCTTTGTCCATTCCTGCAATCACACTTTTTTCACATCTTCTGCCTCATTATTGTCTCTTCCTGCTCCATTTGTCCCTCACACACTTACCTACACCAGACGGTGATGGTCTCCTTAGAGGGTTTAACCAAGATTGTGGACCCATCCCAGCTGACAGCTGACTTCGAGGGCAGCTTAGAGTACAACCATGATGACTGGATCGAGGTTTGTTCTCTCTTCCTTTTGGTCTTTAGATGACACACAGAAAACACCAGTCTTTGACTGGAGGCCTCTGTTTGTCCAATTAAGAAAAAAGCAGAAGAGGGCTTAACATTGAGTCTTGTCTTTTGCTAATACTTAATTAAACTCAATAGTATTTCCACTTTGGAAAATGCAGGTTACTTTTAACTTTCATTTCAGGTGCGACTCTCATTTGAGACCTTTGCCAGCGATGCAACGCGGGCTCTGGCACGCCTTGAGGAGCTCCAGGAAACTTTGTCCCAGCGTGATCTCCCGCGGGACCTGGAGGGGGCTCGGAGGCTTATGGAAGAACACGCTGCGCTGAAGAAAAGGGCCACTAAGGCATCAGTAGAGGAGCTCGACACACAGGGACGAAGGCTGCTCCAAAGGCTACAGTCACAAACTGCAGGGGGTGGGAGTGGTGGTGAAAGCGGGTATGGTAACCGGGCTGGAGGAGCTAGCGGAGATTCCAACGACCATCATCACGGGTTTCACGCACATGCAGATGCTCACAACCTGGTGGCTAAAGTGACGGGTTTGTTGGATAAGCTGCATGGGACACGCCAGAACCTGCAGCAGCTGTGGCACATGAGGAAGCTGAAGCTGGACCAGTGTTTCCAGCTGCGACTGTTTGAACAGGATGCTGAGAAGGTCAGGGTGCTATTCTATTCTATCCTATTCTATCCTATTCTATTTCAACATGATAATAATTACATCTTTAAGATTAAGTTAATTGGTTTACTGCCTGTTCACCTTTTTGCCCTGTGGTGCTTCTGTTAATATGTGCCAGTGCTACATTTTACTTCTCCATACATACAGGTATTTCAGGTCTCACAGGAGCTAATCTGATGCGTGAGCATGCATGCATGCCAGTCTTAGCTGGGTATTTGAAAACATTACATTAATCCAAACATTTAAGTCCTCAGATCAACTTTCATCCCCATGTAGGCCAGATTAACAAAGCTGTGTATGTATATCGTAGTAAAAGCTTAACAGATGAGGTAAAACTATTGTTGACAGAAGGTTATTTACAATATCCTGATATAAATTCTTATCCACACGTAGTTAAAAACTACTTGTGGATTTATAATTTTAAAAGTTTTTTTTGGTAGTGTAAGAGTAAGTGTATGTTTCTGTGTGTACTCAGGCCCTATTTTGTATCTTGCTCAAATATTGTTTGAGCTGTGTGTTAGAGTAAATGAATGTGTGAGTGTGTGCCTGTATGTCGTCAGTGTTTCAGGAGAGTGTGATGTTGCATGTCTGGGGCTGAGAAATGCAGCTATATGAACTGTGCAGAGCTGGAGGCAAATGCAGAGGCCTGCTATGGAACATGCCAGAGCTGTAATTAAACACACCTTTTCCATACAGCAAACATGTAGATAGAGGGAACACAGACAGAACACGCTGCCACATTAATAAAGGGTCAAGCACAGTGGACACTAGTCTGTAGACGCCTGTGCAGTGAGGAGTGATGAGCGGTATTCTCTCCCCCCTCTCCCATGTGCAGATGTTCGACTGGATCATGCACAACAAGGGCCTTTTCCTCACCAGTTACACAGAGATCGGAGGGAACCACCAGCACGCTGTGGAGCTGCAGACCCAGCACAACCACTTTGCGATGAACTGCATGGTAAGACGCTGCCTTTGTCTCCGTCTTGCGCACACACAAGCACAGAAGCACACTCGCACACGGGCGATGCATTCACAAACTATCATCATTACTGTCATTCATAGCAATAGACTAAAGCCTCCCACCGCTGTAAAACCACCCCACACACACACACACACACACACACACACACACACACACACACACATAACACATCACGATCACACACAATACACACGCACACACACACACACACACACACACACACACACACACACACACACACACACAAACATGCGTCTCTTCCTTTTCACAGCCTTTGTCCCAAACCATCTTCTCCCTTGGGCTGTGACTTGCTGCAGACTGATATTTTCTCTCCTGCCACTGTCTCGCTCATATTATTCAGCTGTTTTCCACTCTGCCCCACTCTGCCCCACTCTGTCACGTCTTGTCACAATGCTGTTCCCATAATTGACCCATATTGCCTCTGTGCCCCTCCCGTAGCTGTTTGCTGCCCTCTGCTGCTCTGCTCCACGCCCCTCCCTGCCCTCCTGTACCTTACTGTAGTGTGTGGGGCTCTGCTGCTGACTAATAAGTGAAACTGAGGGCATTATACTGTATCAACCCTGCAGTCATACTGTGTTCTGCTCTGCCAGCTCTTATCAAAACCTTTAACCTAATGGTTTTGCTGACTACAAAGATACTGATCCTTCCTTCTTCTTTGTCCTCCACCTGCCACCAACTGTTCTCTGCCCTAACTCTCTTATATTGTCATACTATTGCATTTTTCGTATTGCATTGCCTAGTTGACAACACCATCCTGTCATCAGTCATCTGTAGTACCCCTTTACCTTTTAATGATGCCTTTTTGGCAAATATAATTAAGCAATTAGACCATCCATCTGAAATTTAACAAGGATACACAAAGATGTAATTGGTTTTGAAACTAACTAAACTTAAAAAAAAGAAAATTAAAAACTAATTAAACATGTACAGACCATTACCTCTGATTGGAACAAAAAAATCAACCCAACACTAACAGGCAAAGATATTAAACCATATATTTTTTTGCTCTCACTGTTGCTATTGTTAGTTTGACAAAAGTGTAGCCAGGGGAGAGCAGGGTCCATGGCCTATATCCTCCCACTCACTGTCTCACTGTTGTTAGGAACCATTCGCAGTGAGCAGTGTCAACATGAGGGCCCATGGGCAGCTTCAGTGACCGCCCAAAGCCAGTTGTGTCAACAACTGCGGGTTGAGATGAACCAATAACCCCTGAGACAACAGTAGTAGAGAGGACAGATGGAACTGCAGTATAAACTCACACAAATATTCACAACACACACACACACACACACACACACACACACACACACACACACACACACACACACACACACACAAGTTGGATACACTCAGAGTGACCACCGCCCCCTCCACCCATTCTTCCACAGGAAGCAGCGTTTCCCCTTCCTCTCGCCTGCTTGGCTGGATGGAAATACACAGTGTCAGGGGTGTGTGCGTGTTAGTGTGTGTGTGCGTGTGTGTTCATGCTCATGTAGAGATACTGCCTGTGTCCTCTTGTTTCTGTGTGTGTTTCCAAAACACGTGAAAATTTATGGGAGAGTAAAAACAAGGTGAAACAACACAATTACATGTTTGCCAGCTTCCACTGAATCAACACTGGCATCGCCGGTCTGCATTAACATTGTTTTCTCAGTTTTTCTATCAGGCATCATCAGCTTGAATCAAGGTCTAAATGCTAATGGTGACTGCAGTTATGGAGCGATATGTCATGAATGTCTCAGCAGATGAAGTTATGTTACAGCACTTTACAAATAGAGTTTGAGAATGAAGGAGTTTCTTTTTGTGTTGTTTTCTTTTTCTTCATTTTGTTAACAGTGAAAGATCCATTTTACACATACTAAGACATTTTGTGGGGACAGCTCATGAACAGCCATATCCTAGGACTTAAAGTAGGAATGCTGTAGATTCTTTAAATATTTTGACAATGAGAAAACAAACGTGATTCACAATCAATCACCAGGAAATATTTTTTCCATTCACTTCTTGAAGGTTGCAGCTTTTGCTTTTAAACCACAGGGAATGCTCTATTCTCATGTCAAGCGTAAAGGGACATTATTTTATACTATACCTTGAATTAGAATTGACTTTTACTAATTGAACTGATAAATCCAAATTCTTTAAACAAGATAAAACATATTAAAATGTGGCCAACTACCAATTTCTTCCACTGCTAATCTTTCCTAAATCACAACATCCAGTTATAAATTCTCCAAATCCATTTTATTATTCTGGCACAGCGAGAAAAACCACAGCCAATACAGTGTGTAGCTCTCCACTACAAGCTCCACTACAAGCTCAAAAGTAGATTTTCTTGGCTTTGCAAAACCAGAAGAAATTCTTGCTCTCTCTTGGACTTCTTTAACCTGCCCTGTATGGAGTCAGACATATATATATACTGTGTACAGCAGATGATTTGTTAAAAAGCAGGAATGAATTGCACAAAATAACCCTGAAAAACATACTCTAAGAAGTAGAAGAGAATTATTTGTGCAGGTCAAGGAGAGTGGGATGCTGCAAGCCCCTTATTCTAAGACCTTGTTATCCAAATGGAACAAATTCCCTTTCATTTGCTGCTGCGAAGGCAAAATAAAGTTGCTGATTAAGATTGTGTCAGTTTATACCCATAAGTTTTTCATAGATACACTTGTGTGCACATGTAGACATGTACACACGGGCACAATAATCAGAAAATCTCATCCTCACCTCAAGCACTTTATAATTCACTGTGAACAGGTCATTCCCAGCAAAACAATCTGGCAAAACAATCTGCCTGCTGGACACTAAGCAATTTAAATTTGAATATGTACGTTACCCAACTGGGATGGTGGTTTGATTGTGTTCTGTAATGGCTGCAGTCACTGGTATTTGTTGTTATAATGATTTATACAACATTACAGTCTATATACTATTACATATATAGAGCCTAGAAAAGCAGTCATGAAACATTTAGGATCTTTGTGGGGAAACTGGGTAATAACACTAACAAATAGGAATAGATGACAAAAATGCTAAACACACAAAAAAATAAAAAAAATACAACATATGTGCACAATGCAGGTTATACAAGCTGCACAAGTGATCATTTTAGTGCCCCAAACTGTTGAGCAGAAGAAAAATGGCAAACAGCCCTGAGGGCACAGAGGTGATTTGCCTTCAGTTTGTAGACAAGATATTTTCATAGAGATGCAGAACAGTCCCAGTGAACTCTGGAGAGCTGGCTGTAGTGGAACTGATCTGTGAGATAACAAGTCCACCAGTGAACAGTGACAGTTATTCAAAGCTGGGGTTGTCATTGTTCAGGTGGCTTCTCCTTTTTTTTTAAGCGGGACAATTGTGGACAGTGATTTTACCAGGAGACTGATCTGGCAAAACATTGTGTCAAACTTTTAGGTTCAAAACTTACAGCCAACACAAAGTCAAATCGGTGTTTCACTTCATGTTAGAGCACATGTGCAGTAAGGTTATGGTTTTCCTCTTCTAGCAGGTGTCCACTCATTGCTCATTTGCTTGTTTTCTCAGTAGTGAAACCTCCGAGCTCAGTTTAGAAACATAACCCTTCCTGCCTCAAAGGACACTGATGCAGGAGGTAACTACAGAGAGCTATTTATTTATACTCTATTTGGCCTTCAAAATAAAGTGACTGAATTTTGAACAATTCTGGAGAAAGAAGTAGTTTGAAGGTCAAAAAATATGAATCAAAACAAAGGAATTAGCCATTTGTTCCCATAGAGCAGGTTTACTAACAGTCAGCTAACTCCCACTGGTTTCTGAATGTGTAGGGCCGGGTCTGAAGTTATGGACATCAACTTTCTTTGCATTGCTAGAATTTTTGAAGACATACATTTTCCACTGGACACTCAGGGGTCAAAGTAGCTATAGTACACTAGGTAGCAAACAAAGAGGGGCCTCTGTCACATCCTGTGTCTCTCTTGCCATTTGCAAGACAGGAAGCCTGTTAAGTTTTGCTGTTGTGGACAGTTGTTCATCTTCTTCTGTTATTCACAAAGCAAGACAGATAGATTTCTGGGTCAACAGGGTTCTCTGTCTTTCTCTCACACTCTTGCCTCATGTCCTCATCGGGTTTAAATCAGGAATAACCCCCCCCCC